>NW_027468689.1:22674453-22804453 GCF_046254945.1 Alosa pseudoharengus | reverse complement strand
CTGACGTGTTATTCATTCCGCTGCACACGTGCCGTGTGAGGTGTGAGAGGAGCCCGAGAGGAGAGGAGAGGGGGATCATCGATCAGGAGGATGAGAAGAAAGAGATGGAGGACGAGGAGGAGGAGAGGAGAAGAGATAGCCGACGCGCTTTTCTTCGTCTCCACATAGAAAGCCAGAGTTGTCTGTGAAGAGTGCTCTCCCCATGAGAGGGAATGAGGGGAGTAAGATGTGTTTGTGTGTGCGTGTGAGTGTGTGAGTGTGAGTGTGAGTGTGTGTGTGTTACAATGGATGCTGTGGCATGAGGAGGCATTCTTATCAGTGCTGGGTGTGGCATCACTACCCTAACTATGCCCCCATCCCTCTGATAGACGGTGGAAAGTGCGAGAGTGTGTGTGTAATTGTGTGTGTGTTTGTGAATGTGTGTGTGTGTGTGTGTGCAGCAGGCCAGTTGCCTACAGGAGCTTGACTGAATAAGAGATGGCTGCGGCTAGCTCCACCCGGTCCGGGGTGAGCAGCTGTCACACCGTGTGATATCCTGCCCGAGCCTGCCAGAACACTTGCATTCTTCTACGCTCGCTCGTTTGCTTGCACACACACACACACACACACACACACACACACACACACACACACACACACACACCCCGGCACATTCAGGGGGGTTGTGCAGCAGGTGGAGAGTGGGGGGTCATGGCGCCATGCTTTCAGCCTGAGTGTTTTTGCAGAGAGAGCCGCCGCAGTCGAGGGCTCCGAATCGGCGGCAGGGAAAAACGCAGGCTGACTACTGGGGAGAAAGAGAAGACGCAGGCTGCCTGGAGTGGAGGCTTGTGGGCTCTACTGGGGAGAAAGAGACGCCGGAGAGGGGGCCGGGCCTGATTCTGTCACCGTGACACATAGTGTGGCTAATGTCGAATGAGAGCACTGAGACACCATCAGGACAGAGCATTTCTGTGGCACTACTGTGCTGTTATAACACACATAACAAATAACAGATAGCAGAAAAGACATGGCATGTATGCAGTGGTGTTATAGATATATAACACATAACAGATAGCAGAAAACACATGGCATGTATGCAGTAATGTTATAGATATATAACACTATAGATGCAGTGGTGTTATAGATATATAACACATGACAGATAGCAGAGAAGACATGGCATGTATGCAATGCCGTTCTAAAGGAAAGAATAAGAACAACCTCTCAGATTTGTTTTTGCTAGATCATTTTTGGTTGTTTTCGTGGCACTTGTCTCAGAATTCCTGATGATTCCACTTGTGGCATAATGGTGTGTGTGTATGCACATTTCAGGTTTTTGAAGGTGCTTCATTTAAAATTCATGAATTTCAGGTGAAAAGTAAAAATCGAATTGCTCTCGCATCCGATAAGTGTGTGTGTGTGTGTGTGTGTGTGTGTGTGTGTGTGTGTGTGTGTGTGTGTGTGTGTGTGTGTGTGTGTGTGTGTGTGTGTGTGTGTGTGTGTGTGTGTGTGTGTGTGTGTGTGTGTGTTTGTGTGTCTACTCATATAAACAAGTCGTCCAATTTTCTTAAACTTTTCAGACAAGCTAGAGGGTCACTGTATCTCAGTCCTCCTACGTGACCATAACAGATTGGTATGCTGGAGTTTGGTTTCACTTTCTTTAATACTGCGAAGGGTGCCAGTCGTGTTCTAACCTGCAATTAACAAATGCCTGTATAATGATGTATGACTATTCATAGACATGTTTCTAAAAATGTAACAAAAATACAGTGCTACTCAGTTCACTAAGTTTTCAACATAGACATATAAACAGTGATAAAACACAAAAAGCTACCCCAAATGCAATACTATAACAGCTTTTCTAATTCTAGTGTGGTATACAATTCTTTGTCAAAAATCATTGTGAGATTAATTTCCCTTAAATGGTACCAATGGACCAAAATTATGGGGTCTTACTCATGAACTATTTCACTGCACGAAATGCTGTGATCCAATGGCACAATTGAGAAAGAAATAGGCAAAAATAATTACCACTTTCCATATAAAAGTGCAATTTCACCCCTGCACCATGAGGGCATGCAGGAAATGAACTGTAGCAAGCTGACAAATGGACAAGCAGCCCTCGCTTTTCAGCCCTTTGCATGTAACCAGGATAAATCGGACAAAGCCTCCCCCAGGACATGGTTAACTACAGACAGCTCGGCAACAGATATGATACCCCCACACCTGTATGGAGGCAGAGAGAGAGAGAGAGAGAGAGAGAGAGAGAGAGAGAGAGAGAGAAAGAGGTGTAGAGAGTAAGAGAAAGAGAGATACAGTATGAGAGAAAAAAAAGATGGAGAGAGAAAGATATGAGAGAGGGGAGAAAGGGGGAAAAAAACGAAGACTGTTTTTGAGCGTGGGGGAAATGAAGAGAGATGGGAGTCACCTTGGCTTCTAAAACATTCTCTTTATAGATATGGCAGGCTGAGTCCCCGGGCCATCCTGCTTAATGGAAACGGAGAGGATCCTTGGGCATCCCGCCGTGCCAAGAGCAGGTGCCATTACCCGCTGCCATCACTCACTACCCAGCCGCCCCCCCACCACCCAACCCCTCTGCCCACGATGCCCGCCTGACTGCCAGCCTTATCCACTCCATTACACCAGGCATCGATCTCCGCGCCCCGTCTTTACCCAAGCCTGCCCCAGCGGGCACAGGGAGGGGGGTGGGTGGATTGTGGAGGGGGAGGATGAGCGGCTAATGTGGGAAGCATTGGCATTCACCTTTTCGCTTCGCGGATCGCTCCATTTGTTTACAGAGCGATGGATCGTCACGGTGGGTGTGAAGAGGTACCTGGGTGGCTTAGGGGGATGATACAATGTTGTAGTGTGCCGACAATCAGATAAAGCTATTAGATGACAGCAGTTGGTGGCAGAGGATGATGCAAACAGAAACATACTGTATGAAACTGAACATGCCAACAGACATATAGTGAATGCAACTGAACATGCTAGTGTATGCAAGTTGCATACACTAGCATGTTCAGTTGCATACACTATATGTCTGTTAGCATCTTCAGTTGCATACACTATATGTCTGTTAGCATGTTCAGTTTCATATAGGGTTGCCAACCGTCCCGAATTGTGCGGGACATCCCGTATTTTGGGTGATTTTGATTTGTCCCGTCAGGGGCAGCACCACTCCCGATTTTCAATCACAGCTCATCGGCCTTGTTAACTTGTCAATAGTAGGCTACTGTAAACGCACCTGGAACAAAGTGTCCAGTGCCGCCGCTACCACGCGCATCTCGCACTGTGTGCACGGCACCAAGGGACAGAAGGGGCACCATAATTTAGCCAGAGAACTGCTTTTCACTCTTCTTAGAGAACGATTACAATGTCAAATTGCAGCAACAGCATCTTACATAAGGATGATACTTTTTGGGTCCTCTCTATTATGCAGCAGATCTAACTTGAACGTTATGCTACTCGTTTTAATTGGGAACGAGAGGGAGAGAGGGGAAGTTTCCAGCTGGCTTGTGATTGTTGGTAATTGATTTCACCTTTTTAATATAAGAAACTTTTAAAAGGAAATCATGAGAACAACAAAAACAACGCGAGGAGATTGCGGAATTATCTGGTTCACACTATGCTACTGACCATTTACAAAATGTGAGGGCACTTTGACATAGGCTGCACGCACTGTGATTTGGACTGATAGAATATGAAGAGTGGTCAATTGCCTTTGTGTAATGGAACTGGTGAGTCTTGAAGTCTTCAATAATCCATTTCCCTTAAACTAAGCATTTACATGAAGCACATGATAGGCTATGCCAATTGAAACACTTTCCACTCAGATAGCTAGGTGGCTACCAGGTTCATAATTCACTTTTAATTGCAAACAGAAAATATCTACCTAGCATCATTACTTCTATTTCCACAGGAATGAAGGTTGTTTAATATACTTATCATTATGCTATAGGCCTAAATGTGGCACAAACAATGTTAGAGTTTGTGGAATGACCATAGGCTATATTTGAATGGAGCTGGCAAAATATTATGAATACCGTGTAGACAATGCTCTTATAGTGACAGTACACCATTTGTAAATTAGTTTTTTTTTTTTTTTTTTTTTTTTTTGGGGGGGGGGGGGGGGTCCCGCATTTGAAGTGAAGTGTCCCTCATTTGGGGTTGAGGAAGTTGGCAACCCTAGTTTCATACAGTATGTATAGTGTATGCAACTGAAGATGCTAGTGTATGCAACTGAACATGCTAACAGACATATAGTGTATGCAACTGAAGATGCTAGTGTATGCAACTGAACATGCTAACAGACATATAGTGTATGCAACTGAAGATGTGAGCTGACACATAGTGTATGCAACTACAGAGCCCAGGAGGTGTCTTTGCAAGATATTTTTGTATATCGAGATAATGTGCTCATTTTACTTCATTGTGGTCTCATTTTACTAGATTGCGTGCACAATGTAGCATATTGTGCACTCATTTTATTTAATTGTGGTCTCATTTTACTAGATTATGTGTACAATTTAGTGTATACTGTATATATGTATATTGTGGTCTCATTTTACTAGATTATGTGTACAATTTAGTGTATACTGTATATATATGTATATTGTGTGCTCATTTTACTAAAGAGTGCGCTTATTTTACTAAATTGAGCTCTCAATTTAGTAAATCGTGCAGACAATTCATTATAGTGTGTGCAAAATTTACTAAATCATGTTTTACTAAATTGTGCACTTACAAAAAATTTAAATAAGAGCACAATTTACTAAAATGAGTGCACTATTTAGTAAAACTTAGTGTGCACAATTTACTAAATTGAGAGCACAATTTAGTAAAATGAGTGCACTATTTAGTAAAAGGTGCACACAATTTAGTAAAATGAGCACACAATTTATTAAAATGAGCGCACATTTTCTGGTATATACACCAAAATATATCTTGCAATGACCCGTCCAGGGTTCCGTATGGAACTTAAGATGCTAATAGACACATACTGACAGACACATACGGTATGCTACTGAAGATGCTAACAGACAAATACTGCTTGCTACCGCTAAAAATTTATATATAATATATATGTACTGTATGCTGTTTTTGGATATTTGCAAATTCACACACAGCTCCTGATGTGTGTGCGGAGTGAGAGTTTGGAAAACAGAGCAACTTTGGGTTGGATGTCACGATCACAACAGAGAGTCAGGCCTCAGGTTCTGCTCACGCATCAGGGTAATGATCCGAGTCCCCTCATGGTCCCCCTCTCCACGCTCAGAGATTAAATACATTTTAAATTAACATAGGGCTAAACAGAATGACATGAGAAGAATGCAGATTACAACCATGACATGAGAAAAATCTGTATCGTATAATCTGTATTTCAGGATTTTTTTCCTGTTCCTTAGACAAAAGCGGAGGGAGATTGAATTCCCTAGAGCCGTGTCAACAAGCTGCAGGATTAGTTTCCTTCTCTGTGTCTCTGTGGCGTGTGGCGGGGAATGTGTAATAGAATTAGCCACTCGTTTTGAAGTGTCAGGCAACGGCCGCTCACACACACAAACAGTCACAGCATGTGGCAAAGACCAAGGGTCTGTATGCATCTGCATACATATGTGTTTGTGTGTGTGTGTATGTGTGTGCGTGTATGTGTGTGTGTGTGTGTGTGTGTGTGTGTACAGTATGTGTGTCTGTGTTTGTGTCTGTATGCGTCTGCGTGCATGTGTGTGTGTGTGTGTGTACAGTATGTGTGTCTGTGTTTGTGTCTGCGTGCATGTGTGCGTGTATGTGTGTGTGTGTGTGTGTGTGTGTGTGTGTGTGTGTGTGTGTGTGTGTGTGTGTGTGTGTGTATGTATGTAATCTAGGGTGGGGTTAGGCAGGATGCCAAGTCTCTGTGTGAGTGCTGACCTTCACGCTGCTCTCATCTGGGAGGGGAAATCTAACTCAAGTTCCCCGTCTCCCCAAGCCACACTCATGATGCCCGCCCTTACCCCTGCGTCCAGCCTGTCAGTCAAGGCATCACTTCCTGAGGTGGTGCCTGACCCTGCAGTGTGGTGTGGCGTTGCCACGACAGTGGAGGTTCTGGTCCACTGATCTAGAGCGGGCCCTGGTGTGTACGAGGGTCCAGCTGACAGCCCAGACGAGGTGAGGCCAGACGAGGGCTTGGTTCTGACCCAGTGCGACTCCACAGGGCTTACAGCTGCAGCAGACAGCCCCCGTCACACACACACACACACACACACACACACACACACACACACACACACACACACACAGAGTCCCCACACATCAGCTCCCATTTGGTGTAATCAAAATAATATTACCCCAAGATTGCTTCCATCAGTTTAAAGCATAAACGACGGCACTCTGAAGGCTCCCACTGAAGCGGCAACGGCCCTGACACACACACCCACACACACACACATACACATACTCACACCTACAGTACACACACACACACACACACTCACACCCACACACACTCACACTAACTCACACACTACACCCCCCCCCACACACACACATATCCCACACCCGCCACCCCAAACGCACCCACACTTACACAGACACACACTCTCACACACACAGGCCCACAAGTATCCCCACACACACACACTTACATACACGCACACACACACACACACACACACACTCTCACACACACAGGCCCACACCTATCCCCACACACACACACTTACATACACACACACACACGCACACACACACACTCAGAGAGTAGAGGACCGCCAGCAAACCACCCACCCACCCGTCCATCTGCCTGCGACCTCATTCCTCCCGTTTACATCCCATCTCATCTGGAGTCCATCTCCGCGTCCAGCCAACGGAGGATTTGTGGAAGCGCAGCCGTGCCGTGCCGTGCCGCTCCGCTCCGCTGCCTTGACAGGCATGCAGAGGCTCTGATGAGGCCGAGCGCGTGGAGAGAGAGAGAGAGCACGGGGAGAGAGAGAGAGAGCGCAGGGAGAGAGAGAGAGCACGGGGAGAGAGAGAGAGCAGGGAGAGAGAGAGAGAGAGAGCAGGAAGAGAGAGAGCGCAGGGAGAGAGAGAGAGAGCACGGGGAGAGAGAGAGAGAGAGAGCACGGGGAGAGAGAGAGAGAGAGCGCAGGGAGAGCTGGGAGTGGAGAGCGGAACGTGCAGGGAGAGTGGGGAGCTCAGACAGTGGCAGGTGTTGGCAAGGCATCACTATGTGCATGTGCATCCCCCCCCCACCTTCTCTCAGGCTTCACTGCGGCCAGCTGCTGAATGTCATGGGAGACTCTCATATCATTTTGTTTCATTTCATTTCTGTCTTTTGGTTCATTCATTTCATTTCGTTCTTTTCTTTCTTTTTCATGGCGATGACCAGTTTCACTCAAAATTAAGTTATTAAATCAAAACTACATGTGGCCCATCTGCAGCTGTGCTTGGTTGGGTTTTGTATAAAACATATTGAATTAGTAGTCAGATCCTTTGACTGAAATATGCAAAAACTCGTTGTTTTTGCTGTTTTTCTTTTTTTGCCCATGTTTTTGCCTTCATCTCTCGGCTTCGGTGTTGTGATCGCTTTCACTGTTCAGGCCAACTATGCACCACCCCAGCAAGGCATTTAACACACATGCAAAAAGAATAGCAGATATGTAATTACCATGGGGTTCTTCTCCAGGTAGACCAGCTCTTCAGACCACCTTTTCTCATCACCTTCCTCAGGCAAAATATGGATAATTGTGTCAAGCGGTTTCATAGTCTTTTTTTCTCCTCACGAGATTAAAGTAGATTAAGTGATTTCCTGTCTCGTGTCGCTATGGGGTAGGGTAAGCTCCACGTCTGGAGATATACCATGACATTTGCATGACACGGGCGGGTCAATGCGCTTTCCCAACTGAGTTCTGGTCTCCCTCCGTGGCGTCGTCCTGGCCGAGCGAAATAACGGAGAAAAGGAAAGGGAAAAAAAGAAAAGAACTGGCACATTACTATAAAGAGCAACCATGCCAATGGAAAAGGTCATTTTGTCTCTCTCTCGGCTTGCAAGCAGCTTTCAGGCAGGTTTCATACACCGCGCAGAGCAGACCAGCCCAGTGGATTTCACTTCAAACACAACGACCCATATGGCTGCTACCCCCTGGACACATGTAGCAGCCAATGTTCACATTGCATGACATTTGACACTTCAATGACAATTTAAACATTTCATGACAAAAGGTAAAAAATATCAATCTTTTGGAGGAGAGAAGGGGGTTGGGTGGTCTCTTGCATTTTTTATTTATTCATTTTATCCAAAGCGACTTATGTCAGTTATTACAAGGGCCAGTCTGCCTAGAGCAACTCGAGGTAAAATACCTTGCTCAAGGGCACAATGGTGGCAACTGGGAATCGAACCCACAATTTCACTGGCAACTGTATACTAGCCCAGCTCCTTAATCACTACTCTACCACCACCTGTATTGACTGCCTCCATTGACTAATGGTGCATACATGTTATCAGTGTTTTTTGGCTCTACTGCCTGCAGAAAGCCGATATTTACCCATTTTCCTTCCTCCAAATTGGGAACATTTCTGACATTTTCCCCTAAATTAATTTCCACTTAATCTGCTCGCTGAGAGCGGGCTACGCCTGCCATGTGGAAAATCCCCATAACATGCAGCTGAAACGTTCCCTCAGTCAAAAATAAATGAATAAAATAACGTACGACACACACACGCATTTCAAACCGTCACTACTCAAAGGCTCGGAGCAGCTAAATGAGAATACTCACCCACCCATCCCCCCCTTCTCCTCCAAAGTAATCACCAAAACGTGTTTCAGGAGAAGAGTCGTTTTGCCATTTTGACAAAGATCCCTGCCAAGTGTTTTTGCTATTTTTTCCCTCACACCTCTTCCCCATCACCTCATCAGCAGCAGAGCTAGCAGTAGCATCATCTGTGTTCTAGGGGGCGCTGTGGCTTCCCTGATGTTTTATGTGACTTTGTGGCACCGCTGGTGGATCTAAGGGTCACCAAAACCCCAGACACAGGCAGGGACCCAGATACCACAGGGAAACCCTCACATTGAATGTTTATTTAAAAAAACATGAACATAAACATGTAATAAACATCCCAGACTGCATATATATTCTAAATGTCCATGTTTTGTGGGTAATCACAGCAATATTGTTTACTATGTTGATCATAACAAATGTCGGTAACACTTTACTTGACAGTATCGACATAAGAGTGACTAACCCTAAACCCTAACCTTAACCCTATTTAATCCTAACTTCTAACCCTAACCCAACCCCTAACCCTAATCCTAACCCTAACTTGTTATGACCAAAACTGAATGTCACTTAGTAGCAGACACAAAGTGTTATGTCATAAATGTTTATAACTTGTTTATGACACATTCATGACAGTGTCATGTCACTCTTATGTCAATACTGTCAAGTAAAGTGTAACCCAAATGTCAGAGTATTTTTCACATGTTACATGCCGTGACTATCTGTAATAAAAGGTTCAGAAAGTGTAGCCTGGTCGGCTGGAGTATAGGCTACAGCAGGGGTCTCCAACCTTTTTTCCTCCGAGAGCTACTTTGACAAAATGGACATGGCCAAGAGCTTGGCCGAGAGCTTTTATGTGATGGTAGCATGCCATGTATTCACATAGCCTTTCACATCCACCCAAAATCCGCTGAATAAGATTTGTATGCTTTTTAAAGGTTCCTTTCAACTCATTTACCTTCCCTCTCTCTCTTTGTAGACTGTGAATTTGATTTCATAGGAATTTTAACATGTTTTCCAAGTGACTGGGTTATCAGATTTATGCATCTTCTTAAAACCTTTTGGAGAGCTACTTAGAAACAGGTGGGGAGCTACCTGTTGGAGACCCCTGGGCTACAGTATGAACCATGTTAAATATGCAAATACTGATCATGAGGAAGGCTATGGCTATAGCGTTTCACACTTCTATCACTGGTTAACAAACAACATACAGTCTAGAGCAGGGTTGTTCCAAATTCCAATTCAATTCTTGTATTTCACTTGCATTTCAATTGAGTTAGCAAACAGGAAGCAGAATTGCAATTCGAATTTTGCACAACCCTGATCTAGAGGCTATCCAGTTAAAATAGTGAGCTAACATTTTAATTGAGCTATTAATAATTATCACTATTAATCATACACAAGGGTCTTCCGTAGGTGTAAATAACTTGCTTTTACACACACACACAGCAACCCTGGGTTATGTGGCTTTGGCTCATTGACTCTCTGAGCTCCTGTGCCTTCAATCAACATCAGCAGGTTTTGACAGACAGCGGTGGAGGACAGCACTGTGTCTGGGCTCAAATATAAACAAACAGCTGGGAAGGACATACCTCGCCGAAGTGAAAATGTCACCCTACAAACACATTTGTCAAGGTTGTTTGCAGTGGTGGAGTGTCGACCAATCACGTCACAAGCAACAAGAGTGTCCTACATTACTGTGGCGTAGGGTGGCAGCTGCGTATACACACACACACACACACACACACACACAGACACACACACACACACACACACGTGCGCGCACAGAGCGATAAAGTTCAAAGAGTCAGTTGTTTACAGAGAGAGGGAGGATGCTGTGACACAGTTTCCGTAACGACTTCATCGCTCAGCAGCGGGGCCGCCGGCCTACAGCAGCTTCTCCCGGACCGACTCCGGCTGGCGTGGTCGTGCCTCTCACAGCTCTCTCTGAGAATAATAACAGCCCCAAAGAGGCCACTTAAAATGGCTCCTATGTTGGATAGCCTGTCTGTAGCCGGGGAGACAGCGGGGTAGAACACAAGCGCAGAGTTCACAGATGTGTGTCAACATGGCGATGGCCTTGGTCGTGACCGTGTGCAGGAGTTGACGTTGTTGCCCAGTCCTATTTCTGTCTTCTAAGTGCGCAGCACAGACTGAGTGCAATTATTTTTTTGCTGTTGTTGTTTAACTGGTGATTGAAAACAAACAATCTTCCAATTTGCTGTTGCTGGTGACAACGGCGATATTTCATCATTGGAAATGAATTTGTAAAGGAGCAATATTTGTTTTCCCAGGCATTTGAATATAGGGTAATTACCTTGTGCACATATAATGGTATACATACAGTATTTTAAATGTTTCAATTCATCATACAGAGAGAGAGACAGTGAATAAATAGAACACTAATGTACAAAATTGGAAATAGAAAAAAACATAACTAAAGCACTAATGTACAAAATTGGAGAGAGAAAAAAAAAAAACATAACTAAAGCAACCCTGAGAAAAGTTCTCCCCACCAGGCAACATTCCAACAATGTGTCTTGCACTATAAATCATCCTTCAGCATTCTCTCCCCAAAGAAACAGTCAATTAGAATCTTTTCAATATATTAATGAACTTCAGGCACTTGGCGAAATGGAGGAGAAAACAAAGGGATCCGCTGCTCAAAGCCAGAGTGCTTCAGGGAGAGAGTGTGAGTGTGTGTGTGTGTGTGTGTGGGGGGGTGGGGGGTGGGTTGAGGGCTCATTTCATTTCACGACAATTAGTCACCCATTGACACTGCACCCAGATGTCATGCTGAAGCTCAAAGAGAAGGAGATCATTTTACACACGTTCATCAGCGCTGTCTCACACGCGTGCACCATTTTACCCGTCTTGCTATTCGTTCTTTGTCTTTTTCATTGATGCATTCTCTAAGTTCATTGGTAATGCACAGTCTGATGCGTTCTGTATTTTACAGTGGGAAGGTCTGTTCGTTCGCTGTTAAACAGATGTGTTGTGCCCTGAAATAAAGGTTATCTTGAGATGTCTGATCTCTCTGCTGTGGTGAGTGGCAGTGTGAGGACACAGCCTAAAGTCTCACCGCAGATAAGATCCCCTGCCACCGCGGCAAACATAATACAGTGGCTCTGGTGGCAGGCTAGGATACCACTCTGGCAGTATACCCTCCCTCTCTTTCTTTCTCCCTTTATTCTCTCTCATTTCTCTCTCTCTCTCTCTTTCTCCCTTTATTCTCTCATCCCCCATCTCTCTCTCACACACACTCTCTCTCTCTTTCTCACTCTCTTTCATTGTATTCTCTCTCATTTCCCTCTCTCTCTCTCTCTCCTCCGTTCCATATTTTCTCTCTGTGACATGCTCTTGTAACCCCCTGTTGCTTGCTCTTTCTCCTTCTGTTATCTCTCCATCTCTTTTTTCTCTCTCTCTGAGTCTGTCCCTTTCCCTTTATCCCTCGCTCTGTCTTCCTCTCCAATATCCCCTTGTTTGTTTCTCTCCCTTTATCCCCCCTTCTCAGTCTCTCTAGCTCTCCCCCTTCCGTGTCTTTGTCTCTCCTTCTCTCCATTTCTCTCGCCCTGTTTGTGTATGCATGATGGATACAGCGTCCTGTTCAACAACAGCAAACACGTTTGCTTTACCAACAACATGCAGCGTTATCTCTTGGCCCATACATCCTCAACTCTTACCCGCCCTCACACATACGCACGTACTCATGCGTACACATGCACACACGCACGTCCGCACACGCACGCACACAGACACACACACACCACACAAACAAGAAATGGCCTATACTGTTAACTAGGGTGATTGTGCTATCTGAGGTAAAGGCAACCCAAAGTTAATATACATTTAGCCAGGTCTATCAGACATGTCCACAGATTGGATGTTTTTGCAACAAAATATATGATTTGCTGTTAAATAATGTTGTATTATTTATTTAAAACATGTTAAATTAAACAATAGATTCATAGATTAGAGATTATTTGATTCTGGATTTGATTCACAGAGAGGCCTGTGGTAGAGGTGGTGGAGGAGGTGCTGTGTTGGGGGAGGTGCTCTGGTAGGGGTGGAGGTGCTGTGGTGGAGGAGGTGCAGTGGTGGTGGAGGAGGTGCTGTGTTGGGGGAGGTGCTCTGGTTGGGCCAGATAAAGGGGACATGGAGGTGGTCCTGTGGAGGTGTTGTGGTGGTGCTCTGGTGGTGGAGGAGGTGCTGTGTTGGGGAGGAGGTGTTGTGGTGGAGGAGGTGCTGTGTTGGGGAGGAGGTGTTGTGGTGGAGGAGGTGCTGTGTTAGGGGAGGAGGTGGAGGAGGTGCTGTGTTAGGGGAGGAGGTGTTGTGGTGGAGGAGGTGCTGTGTTAGGGGAGATGAGAAGGGGCTGTACTGGGGGAGGTGAGGAAGTACAGTGGTGGTGGAGGAGGTGTTGTGGTGGAGGAGGTGCTGTGTTAGGGGAGGAGGTGTTGCGGTGGAGGAGGTGCTGTGTTAGGGGAGATGAGAAGGGGCTGTATTGGGGGAGGTGAGGAAGTACAGTGGTGGTGGAGGAGGTGTTGTGGTGGAGGAGGTGCTGTGTTGGGGGAGATGAGGAGGTAGTGGTGGTGGAGGAGGTGTGGGGTGGCAGCTGTGGTGGTGGTTGGGCAGAGGGGTGGTAGGATGAAGGGGGCATGAGAATCAGGCAGGCAGGAAGTTCAGTGCGGGAGCCGGTGGCAAAGAGCGTCAGACACCCGTCTCTGCGAGAATGAAGCGGGTGGGAGGTGTTGTTTGCCAACACTGAGACTATAAATAAGCCCGAAACTCTGTGGGGAGTCGTGGACAATAAATATGGAGCACGAGTGTGTGTGTTTGTGTGTTTGTGTGTGTGTGTGTGTGTGTGTTTATATTTGTGTATATGTTTGCGTGTGTGTGTGTGTGTGTGTGTGTGTGTGAGTGTATTAGTGTGTGGGTGTGGGTGTATGTGTATGTGTATGTGTATGTGTGTCTGCGTCTGTCTAACTGTGTGGGTGTATATGTGCTGGTGTTTGTATGCGTGTGTGTGTGTGTGTGTGTACTTTGGTGTATATATATTCATTCTTACCCACTGCCCATCTGGAAAGAATGTGTCAAAACACTCATCTGGAATATCCACAGGGACGTGGGGAAAGCTGAGTCGGCTTGCATGCGGTTGCTTTGTGGTAGGATAGCTGCAGTTCAGGGAGATGGGTATCATGCTGTCGGAGGAGGCAAATCTCAGACTGCAAGTGAGATCACCAGTATGACACTGGCAAGCAGCCAGCCCACATTAGATATTTCTGCACAGCTGTGGTGGTGAATACTTCAGTAGGAAACTTTTCCATTTATTTGCAAAAATCCCTGAAGTTATTGAGGTAAAATAACAAAAATACACAGCACTCTCTTTCTCTCTCTCAGGGCACAGTACAGCATTGCAATGCAAAAAAGGTTTTGATTTGTTTTGTCCTCTAGTCTCAGACAAGTGTACCTCTTTAAGGTGGAAGCACTGCTGACTTTTTTTTGGTAGTGGTAGCGGCAGGACACAATTCAGGTAAGGGTGTTGATGTTTGATTCTCTTTCTAAATGCCCCCGTTTTCTGTTTGGTTGAATGCTGGAACATTATAACTTTAGTTATTTGACCAGCCTTGGGTGAAATGGTGCTATCAACCACTAATAGTGTAGTCGTGTACAGTAATATACGGATGACAAGCCAAACGCAAATACGGATGACAAAGCCAAAAAAATATGAACTACATTCAGGAGAAAAACTTTTGAAAATGTCATTCATACCTTCCTGAAATTGAACATAACTGGAGTGTTTACATCTTAATTCATTTGATCGTTTTTTTTTCAGTGCTGCCAGATTGTAGTTATGATTGTAGCGGCACGGAGGAGAGGCCTGGACAGAAGTTAGACGTTCGACTTCACCAGGGGGCAGTGAAGGGTGGTCAAGCCCACAACTGCATTTATATCTAGGGTCACATGGGCAAGCCCTCCGAGACTCTGGTCTTGGATGGCAAACCAATTCCTCTATTACAGCTCTCCGAAAGTCACCCTGTTTTTGTGCACCTGTCTTATGAGGTTGACATCGCTTAATTGCCATCAGCAATTTGATGATATCCTGCAGCAAACCGAAATGTCACAAAGGTCAACGAAAAAGCTCAAACACCTTGATGCCAAAGGAGACGCGAGAGAGAGAGAGAGAGATAGAGAGAGAGAGAGAGAGAGAGGAAGAGGGAGAGAGAGAAAGTTTGGATGACCTTGTCTGGCTAGCTGATCTCTGGATCAACATCATTTGTGATGTCCCTGTTTGGTCCCATGATGGTACCTTTTCTCTGTGTAAATGGGCATTTCTCACTCAGCTCAGGGTGGTTTGTGTCTGTGTGTGTGTGTGTGTGTGTGTGTGTGTGTGTGTGTGTGTGTGTGTGTGTGTGTGTGTGTGTGTGAGGGTCAATCAGACAGTGTGAAGGGAAAAAGGAGACAAAATAACAATGTAGCCAACACTGAAGAACACAGCTCTGTGTTGATGTGATTACACATTGGAGTGAGGTCACTGTAACGTGTACCGATCAGCTGAATGGTAATGGAAACAAATTGTAAATTCAACACAGTTTTACACAATATCACAATGTTTTTTAGCATTTGCTGTGCATGGGTGTTCTCTCAGTGTTATCCTGGCTTGGCTGCCTACTGAATGAGAAACAGTGTGAGCATCTGTCGCTCTGTTTGTGTATGCGTGTGTGTGTGTGTGTGTGTGTGTGCGTGTGTGTGTGTGTGTCTCCGCAGCCCTCCTGAATCACAGATGTTTACTACCACAACCACACCCACAGCCACAGCCATAGCCAGCTCCACTAGGTTCTCCCTACCGTTCTCAGTCAGAAAGATTCTCACACGATCTGGATTTGCCGTGATGATGGAGTAAGGTGTTATAACACCACCCAGGCTAATGCATCTGTGTTTAATTAAGCAGCACACATGCAGATGATATGTGTGCCCTACACTGTAAATAAATGTTTTTCTGACTCAACTTAATCCAGTCAAATCATCTTGGTTTTTTTTTTAATGAGTTAAGTTAGGGATAGTGTAATGTCAAGTTTATAAATAGTTTATTACACATCGACACATATTGACATGTGAACTTCAGTCAGTTAAAGCAACACAATTATCTGACTGTGTTGTGAATCACTCCTTCGGTGTTTGTTAAATGAATAAAAGTTAGATCTAACAATGCATCCAATAGATTGTATACAGTATACAGTATTTATATATAGTTAAATAACAGCTAAAAGTGAAACCATTTTGAAACGAGTTCCCCACCTTCTGTGGTGACCTCACAGGGATGCAGTGTTTAATAATTCATCAAGATGTTGTGATAGCCGGATGATTAAACTTGGCAAAGACTGCCCCCTCAGAGCAGTTTAAAGTCATATCAGCTGCACACACAGAGACCTCCTACTGTAGTAGAGCCTGGAGCATGTTTTCACTAACCCCAGAGTTTTAAACAGCTGGTCTCATAGCCCATCCTCTTCCTCTTACTTCTTATTATTAATTATTATGATTATTGTTATTATTTCATGTATTTGTTTATTAGTTTATCAATTTATGGGGGAGGCATTGGATTTCTCTTCAACAATTCCAGAATTTCACAACGTTTTTCTCTAATAATTGTCAGACAGAGGTAGGTGTCTAGTGACAGGTGTTGGTGGCATATCACTAACCTGATCGAAGGTTTTCATATGCCACTAGCTGTTGTGTTTCTGTTTTTCCGGATTTGTCTTGCCAGACCATTAGAATGGTTTGTGATATCATGACACTAACAGAAAAAGAAATGATGGTAGCTTTCTCCACCTTGCTGGCTGTAGAATTTCAGGCTTTCTAGCCGATGATGATCAAAGGCCAGCAACAGTACAGTCTTATGGCAGGCAGTGCAGGGTGTCCTCTTTCCGTTGATAACAGTAGTTATGGCAGGTGAGTTTTAGAGTGGGCTCAGGGTTGCTCTGACAGGGTGTGTGTGTGTGTGTGTGTGTGTGTGTGTGTGTGTGTGTGTGTGTGTTTGTGTGTTTGTGTGTGTGTGTGTGTGTGTGTGCGTGTGTGTTGGGGGGGTATCATTACTATATCTGTCATTCTGTGCCATCTGCCTGGGCAGCAGTGGTGTGAGTGTGGTGCCTCCCTCCCACATACACACACAACCACTTCAAAGATGCCTGGAGACGCATCCACATATGTCTACCTCTACAGTCTTGTACCCACCAATGCAAACACACACACACACACACACACACACACACACACACATGCTATGTCATTGACGATCACATAACGTGCCATTAAAATAAAGTGTTTCCCTAGGCCCATCACAGTGATATGGACGTACCATAATCATACCATAAACATGTAATACATGATGTCCATTCATCAACTTGACTGTTGGTGTCCCATGAAGCACCAGTAGTGACAGCTCTCTTAATGTACACTGACGTGGCCGTACTAGCCACATACTAATAGGTTGTCTTAGCATCTAACATTAACTCACCAGAAATAATGTCAAGGAAAATGACTACAGGACTTGACTGGAGGGTTCAAATGAAGTGTGATCATTATGTAAGTGACTGTAGACCAGCTACTTCAAAGTGTAAACTTAAAGGTGAAGGCGAGTTTTTACATACTGTAAATCTCCGTTTCTCAAGGTCAATTAGTACTGTCGGTACAAAAAAAAAAAAAAAAAAAAACAGTTTTACCTAGATCGAGTTGCTACAGCTAGGCAGATATTGTTTTTTTTTTCCGTACGGACAGTACTTGTGACCTCGAGAAGCTGAGATCTATGTGAAAACTCGCCGGATTTCTCCTTTTACATCAAAGGCTTGATGTGGAGACTAGCAAATCTCCCATTAGCATTTCAGCCAACTGGACATTTAGGTGGCTGTTAGTATCCTCCCTGTAGCTGATAAGCCGACTCGCCTTGCTGGCGGAATCATGGAATGAAATGACAGAGGGAGCGGTCCTGAGTGCCATCTCTTTCCCGCTCACTCGTCTGATTGTCTTGTCATTAGCGGCGTAGCGAGCCATCAGTGGAGAGACCCTCGTCCACTTCTGGAACCCTGGCTGGCTCAGATTGAGCCAATTGGGGGACCATATTGCCCTGTAATGGCCTCTTGAAATGTGAGCTTGGTTCTGCTGAAAGAGGAGAAAAAGAATGGGGGAGAAAAATACCACCATTTACTCAACTCATCATCACATCTCATAGTGTGAGCCAAGCCAAGCCTCCCCTCTAATCAAGTCACCACACACGCGCACACACACACACACTCACTCACTCACTCAGTCATTCACTCATTCACTCACACATACACACACACACACACACACACACAAACACTCCTTCATATTCATCTTGAGAATGGGAAGAAGACAGAGGGACTGTCAGGGATATCTAAGCATAATGGCTATCATGATGACATCTTCAGCTTTCCCCTGCACCCCCAAACTACCATTATTGGCTCATTTCAGCCAATCATATGGCCTAATGATACATTAGAGGCTTATTTCAGCCAAACACATGTGCTAATGTTACATTACTGGCTTACATAAGCCAATAAGACATGTGCTAACAAGTAGTAAAACAATTTGAGAGATTACTTGACCAGGAATTACCAGATTACTTGACCAGGAATATTTTGCTTGCCCCTTGGGAGGCTGTAGGTCAAGGGTCATGGTGGATAGGTAATTTGTTATGTTTGTTTTGTGTTCAGGTCAATTAATCTGGACTAATTGTTTTACTTTCTAAGAATGACACCTCTTGTTTTCTATTTACACCATTTACATATAATGCGGTAACACTTTACTTGACGGGTGAGTTCATAACCCATTCATAGCAGCTGTCATAAACTGCACATAAAGCATTCATGACTATTTCATGAGACATGACTCAACATTCATACCAAACCTTTCATGAATGTGGAAGACAGAACAACTACAACTTGTCAAAATAAAAGTCCAACAATCGCAAAGCAGCATTGCCGTTTTTCTCTCCAGCTTTTGTAAATATTTCATAAATATCTTATGAAGTCTACATCGAATGTCACTTTACTATACAAGTTGAAGTATTCTTAATCACTGGGAGGTAAACTAGCCTCCATTCAGCTGACCCGTATTTGTGTAACCAGGAACGGTTAGACATTCCCAGTAGCAAAAGATGAGAAATCATCTGCAAAGGTTACATCATAAAACAAATACATTTTTATGAAACAAAAATTATTTGCTTGACCATGTTCTGTCACTTTGGCACTGCAGTAGCCCATTGATTCAGATGTGACATGATCAGGTAAGAAGTTTGGAACAAAAACCGCAATGCTGCTTTGCGATTGTTGGACTTTTTTTTTGACAAGTTGTCGTCGTTCTGTCTTCCACATTCATGAAAGGTTTGGTATGAATGTTGAGTCACGTCTGATGAAACAGTCAAGAATGCATTATGTGCAGTTTATGACAGCTGCTATGAATGTGTTATGAACTCACCCGTCAAGTAAAGTGTTACCAATAATGTTTTACGTAAGCACATGTAGACTACAGCAAATGATTTATCACAGACCCAGGTTAGGCTCTACACTCTATTTTTATTTAACCCATTTTGATTAAAGTGCATTTTCCTTGACCGATGTTCATACATTTCTATAGATACCCAGTAAACAAAATAAAGTCCTGGCGACGTCCCCTAAAGGTCCCCTGGCGAACGTTACCTCCTCGACATTGTGTAGGGTTCCCTTTACGTCCCGCAGACCTCTGTTCCGGAGGTCTAAAAGACGTCCACGAGACTTTGAGAGGACGTCCTGTAATGGTCACCGCGACGTTATGCGCGACGTTATGCGCGCAACGTTTATTTTTCCGCGATGGTAAAAAAACAAAAAAAAAACATGAAGTGTGATTTAGTATGGTAGGCTATTACATCCTGTAAGTCTCAGCGTTGCTAGGAGAGAGGTAGACGGAACATGAACATGCATTAACGACTTGTTCTACAACTACACAGTGTTGTAATGTAACGGAGTACAAATACTTCGTTACTGTACTTAAGTAGACATTTCACATATCTGTACTTTACTTCGCTATTTAAATTTATGTCAACTTTCACTTTTACTCCACTACATTTCCTAGATAAAATGTATACTTTTACTCCGTTATATTTCCACTAAGTATCTTCGTTTCTCGTTACTAAAACATAAAATTAGAAGAAATGTGTGTGACAGCAATAAGGGAGGTTTGGCGAATCTGCTGCATTACGCACGCGACGCACGCTCTATTTCAGCGCTTGTTTGTTGCTAAAGGAGGAGGACGCACAACTGAAACCGCCATGAGCACGAGCAACTACTGGAGGACCTCCCGTTATCATAGACGACCACCCCGACGATAGTGGTGGACTCGGCGAACAGGGTAGTGGTGAAGATAACGTCATACACCCGTGGCCGTATTTGCAAGAAATGTTTCCGTACATTGGCAGCTTCTGTGAAGCTGAACACTCCGCTACCTGCCTCAGCGGCCTGTGAAAGGCTATTTAGCATCGCAGGACTTGTCTTCAGTCCAAGAAGAGTAAGAGTAAGTCCGGGGTGGGTAATCGGGAGAATTCACGGTGGGCCGCTTCACTTTTGACATTGGTCACGTCTATCTTTTCTTAAAGTAGGACACGTTCCGCATTCTGTGCATGACACCAATGCAATGACTCTGCATGGGTTGTAGCCTACGTGAGGGAGTTCTCCCCTCCCAAAAAGAGTTGGTTGGGTCCATAGCCCTTTTTTTCCAAAAAGTTTTCTCAGATATGGATAGCCGAGCCGGCCTTACAGTAGACACAAGCGTCAGGAAGAGGCCAGGACAGACTGAGCAGCAGATCAACCAGTCGACCACTGAAAATGCTGAGCCCGAAATTAGTGATGAGGAGGCCATGACTACAGGGACAAGTAGAGAGGATAAATTGAAGTTATTTAATGTAAGAAGGAGCAATTACCCTACATGATAAACCTATATGCCTTGTTTGCTCAGAAGCGGGTGTAAGTAGGCTAAAGGAGTATAGCTAAATCACCAAACAACAATATAGCCTACCCATGCAAAAAACATGTAGCCTAAACATTAGTTCAATATGCCTCTTTGTGGAAGCGTGGGATAGGCTACATTTCAAAGGCTTTCTTTCTTTCTTTCTTTCTTTCTTTCTTTCTGTTTTTGTTAACTTGTGGAATAGTGGAATATTTTTTGTTAACTTCTCAGTTGAAGTGAATTATTATATAACATTTACACATTTGTTGAACCATGGTACTAATAAAAACTACAGGATAGTAAGAGCTGAAATGTTGCTTCATTTATCCAATTTCCACCACTATGGAAAACGTGGGCCGGTCTTGGGCCTGAAACTCCCGGGCACTGAATTCTGGCAACTTTGAAAGCCAGCTTCTTTTGAAGATGAACAGACACTATTTCAGTTTCAACTAATGACTGGCATATTAGTAGCTGCTGGACATAGGTGGCATGTGTGTGTGTATGTGAGTGAGATGGTGACCTGGGGAGTAAGCCCTAGAAATGCTCATACCACATGACCAAAATGTTCTCCTTACCAGCAGGTCTTTTTTTTTTTTTAAGAAATAAGTTATTTATTTTTCATTTTTACCTGAAGTTGACAAAAGTGACATTTCTGTTTCTGTTTTTTCTTTGATGTCAGCTCTAAAAATATGCTGTTTGTTCTTTGAACTTAAAGAGAATTGTGCCTGAAAAGTCCTAGAAAAGAATGTGATTTTGATTTGATGAGTGAGATTAAGAAGATATGGGAACCCTGAATATGCTTCATGCTTTACTATAAGAAAGCCAAAATAAAGTTCACAATAAAAGTTCAAAATTAAAACCACTTGCTTTTTACTTTTTACTTTTACTTCAAATACTTAAGTACATTAAATATCAGAAAATTACTTTTGATACTTAAGTACAGTATATATCAGATACTTTAAGACTTTTACTTTTAGTAATATTCTAAAAGGTAACTTTCACTTCTACCAAAGTCTTTTTTTAGTACGATACTTGTACTTTTACTCAAGTATTGCTTTCTAGTACTTTATACAATACTGCAACTACACAATCAACTTCACTCACATATTTTCACGCATGTATGAAATCACGTCCTCCGAATGCATTACACTAATGATGAGTAGACATGGACATTTATACCGGGCTAGGATGTGCTGCTTTCACATCTACGGTGTCATTTTCTTAATAAACTAATACGACGTTTTAATGGGCATATCCCGTAGCATATTGCTCAAAACATCATCAGAGTAGGCCTAGGCTAGCCTAAGATAAATTGTTCAAACCATATTGTTTCAAAATATTAAAAACTAATAATAGCCAAAAATACTAAATGAATCGCAATGCATGCTGGGAAGCAAAACTCAACATGAAATAAAGTACATGAAACATAACTAGAATGCATTGACGTTATATCCACTCGTTTTCTTGGACCTGTGATCAAACAGGGACAGCCTATAAAGCCTATCTTCCTGGAACATTGCAGATAAAGAAAAGTGTATCGTTTTCTCTGAATGCTCTTTGTAGCCAACTTTAAGATGAAATAAATAGATTCCAGATGTTTCTATTCTATATCATTGTTTTATTAATAAACAATAAGGCTCTGGTGAGGCAGAGAGCTTGCTCCTCGTCAGAAATCTCATCGGATATGTGCACTCTTTGCTGTTTCCACAAGGAGCTGCTGTAACATCGGGGACAGCTATGCGTGACACTTTTAAACATGAGCATTACTTGCGAGCATGCGTAAAATAAATTACAATGACATTTAAACAAGTCATAAAGAAGAAGCATCTGTCTGCTGAATTATGTAGCACATACATTTTGAGTTTAACGTTAACAACCCTTTTCCCAGTTTATGAAGTTGTGCGTCTATGAGCAAAGTAGACATATACTTTGCTCATAGACGCACAACTTCATAAACTGTATGATTATGTAGCGTCGGTGGATGTTCATGTCTAACGTTGAATGAGTGTCTCCCAGAATGCAGTGCGAGTGAATGCTAGAATGTGTAATGTCGATTATAATAGTTGTAGTTGCGTGTACCATGTTGTGTATTTGTTAGCGTGTTAGTCTCTTTAGTTGTACCTCATGTGTTTATCCTCGTGTCAATGTGTGTGGTAAACCCTTATTGTGTGTAGCATGTGCGGCTGAGACTACCCCTGTGTTGCCCTATGTAGTTGTCTGTGTACGTATGAGTCTTCCTGTTCCAATAAATGGCCGTCCTAGCCAAAGGTGACTCTTGTCTGAGGGTGAGATCGCTACATTGGTGTCAGAAGTGGGATGGGCCCCTCCCGGGGCGCGAAGATCTACGCCATATCAAGATGGAGAAGAAAGCCGAAGACCAGACCAGCAAGATGGCGGCGAAGCTCAGCAGATGTTCCAATGGTCCTTTTAAGGACTAGCCAGCTCGCTGAGCTCTCCACTGCGGAGGATGGAGGACCTTCCGGCCCGGCGCGGGACCTGTGC
Organism: Alosa pseudoharengus; assembly: GCF_046254945.1. Taxonomy (NCBI): domain Eukaryota; kingdom Metazoa; phylum Chordata; class Actinopteri; order Clupeiformes; family Clupeidae; genus Alosa; species Alosa pseudoharengus. The sequence goes on along the minus strand of NW_027468689.1, from coordinate 22,781,228 downwards.
AGGCGACCAGAGGGACCAGCCCTGCACAGCCGACGAGAGCTGCCAACGCTGGAAGAAGAAGCGGCCCCAGCAGAGGAGTTCCCGGCTCGACGCCGATGTCGATGCTGCCATCATCCGAGGATCTCATCCATAGAGAGCGCGAACTCTCTGACGACCTTGGAACACGACCACAGCGGCCGGGTTTACACCGCCAGCTACGGAAGAACTTCCAGAGCGTCAGCTGCCGGTCGAGAGTGTGATGGAGTCATAGCTGCTAGTTCGGGAGCTTGCGGTGCTCCAGCTAGTGACCAAGAGAGTAACGTTGACCTGTAGAGCCTTGGGAGCTATCGTTTTGTGGACTGTTGAGATTTGAAGTGCGCACGTTCCGGTTGACGCAAGTCTGCGCAATGTTTTTCATATTTTGTGTGTGAGTTCCTGTGTGTCCCGAGCCTGCTGGGAGGGTCGGGGTCTCCATTTCCCGCCACAGTGGAGCATCGTTGTGCTCGAGAGACAGCCGACAAAAGTTCTACAAGAGGGCAGCGCGAGGAGGGACCTCGACGTGGACTGCTGACCGCCTGGAGATCGGCACACTGTGGACAGGTGGCAACGGCCACGAGCTGTCACAGTAGCCAGAAGGGGCTACCGAACGTCCAGGGGTTCCAGCGTATCCGGGGGTTCGGCTTGCAGTGGGACTGTTTGCTGCTGTTTGAGGTAGCGCAGCTGCACGGCGGGAAACCGAGGGCCCAAGCGACACCACGACCCACGTCTGGCCAGATCTGGTGCTTGTTCGGGGGAGAACTGACGTGACAGAGGCAGCCGAGAGCCCTTCCAGTCGGGAGGGGTTATCGTGCAGCCGGAGGCTTTCCGGTCACTTGGACTAAGCACTGGGACTGACACCGACGCAGCCGCGAGCGGTGAGCTGAGCTGTCATTGCCGGGGACGACAATGGCTCGGGAGGGGGTTATGTAGCGTCGGTGGATGTTCATGTCTAACGTTGAATGAGTGTCTCCCAGAATGCAGTGGGAGTGAATGCTAGAATGTGTAATGTCGATTATAATAGTTGTAGTTGCGTGTACCATGTTGTGTATTTGTTAGCGTGTTAGTCTCTTTAGTTGTACCTCATGTGTTTATCCTCGTGTTGATGTGTGTGGTAAACCCTTATTGTGTGTAGCATGTGCGGCTGAGACTACCCCTGTGTTGCCCTATGTAGTTGTCTGTGTACGTATGAGTCTTCCTGTTCCAATAAATGGCCGTCCTGGCCAAAGGTGAATCTTGTCTGAGGGTGAGATCGCTACAATATGTTGCCTTAGACTACGGTAGGCTAATGCAGCTACTGCTAGAGAGACTATATAGATAGATACTTTAGTCATCCCCAGACGTGTAACGTGAAGTCGTGCATGGATGTGATGTCTCCGTCCTGCAGGCGGTAGCTAGAGCGCTCTCAACTCCGCTGCCATGTGTGAATAAACAAACGTCCCCCCCCATGTCCCCAGTATAACGTTATTGTCGGGTCCTTAGAAGGTATTTGAAATGACCAAATGCAAATGTCATCCGAGGGACCTGACGGTGAAAGTCCTGCACCGGACGTCACGCAATAACCAAACGATAACTTGCTCCGGACGTCAATAAGGTCACCGGAACGTCCGCTAGAGAACATGACGTTCGGGAACAATCGGGGACGTCGTGAATGTCGGCATAAGGTCCGGGGGACGTCCCGTGTTGGTCGGGTAGATATATATTGTGTGATAGATAGATAGATATTGTGTGTGTGTGTGTGTGTGTGTGTGTATATATATATATATTGTGTGAGACAGCTAGAGCCAGGCCTTTAAACACCCAATTGACTTGGGTCTGTTGGGTTAATACTCATTGTAATCTATGCGTCCGCAGGGCTAGGCTTTTTGACACCCGGTATGTCAGGGCTGTGAGTGTGGTCTTGTGGCTGGGTCAGGGAGAGGAGGGGAGATGGAGAGTGCGGTCAGAGGAGGTGAAGATGTGTTTGTGATATGGAGGTAGCCAGCACCGAGGCCAGCGCTCGATACTTCAATAGTGAAATGGATCACAGGCGCTGGGAGCGCAGCAAGAGTGGATAACTTTACACTGTGGCGACACTGCTGCTGCTGCCAGATTTTTAGTGTGTGTATGTGTGTGTGCGCGTGTCTGTGTGTGTTTGTGTGTTTGTGTGTATGTTTGTCTGTGTCTGTGCATGTGTGTGTGTGTGCTTGTGTGTGTGTAAAAAATATAAACAGACACACACACAAACACACATATAGACAGACACACTGAAATTGTGTGCTTATCTGCATTCCAACTCGCATGGCTTCTCTATTTCTTTCTGCTTTAACCCTTTGTCAATAGCTGAAATGACTTGCCATTTATTGCAAAGGCTTCACAATATAGCTTGTAAGCAGTGGACACATCTGCTCAAGGACATTGCTGCACATAAAGTATGTATTTTATAGCTTCATTAGCTTTACGTGTTTACGAGGTGTTGACAGAATTGGATCTCCACCTTCATTTCAGTCATGGGAGTCCATGTCACCTTTGACTTGCAGGACTGTGGTCATGTTGGCTAAAACAAAGTTTAAAAACAAGCCATGTAATTTCTGAACATGCATCATATGTATCATATCTGTCATCTGATCCACTGACACTGAAGAAGACCTGGAGTAATGACTAAGATTTTCTATTCATTTCCCGCCTCGACTAAATGGGTTTAACGCCCAATGCCATATCTCATTTTTGCAGCATCATAAAGAATACTGCTGCGTTTATTGCTGTCTAGCCAGGCTTGGTGATGTAGTTTGCGTCTATTGCCTTGTCTGTTTGATATAACAGTGTGCTGTGGTGCTGAACAGTGGTAGAGCCATGCTGCCTATTCTGACTGGACCAGTTGGGACATTGGGACTGTCCTCATGAACACTGATCAATCCTTTTAATTCTAGATATCTTCAGTAGCCTCCCTCCGTTCTGTGATTGGTTCCTTCGTTGAGGTGAAAATCGGGTCCATGGAATCCAGGCTGTCTAGCAGCGCAAATAAAATTGCGCGCGTAAGGCAGCGTGGGGAAACCCAGGCTATGTTTGTGGAGAGACATTTTGTCTGAAGAAGACACGGACAGGTCGATACATCGCTGTTTTTAATTTAAAAAGTTGGGGGCTACTCCAGTATGTGAACATTCTCTCTCTTGTTTTACATATGAGCTCAACCAGATATTAATAAAATATAATCAATATTAGATGAGACCATTCACACAACTAATTCATCACAAAACAGAGATGGTATTATAAGCTAGCTAGACTATGTAGACATTCACTTATATACGTATTCACTTATTATAGTACTTGTTTATTTTCATTAGGCTATTGATGAAATTGACATTGTTGTTTATTCTTCTTCTCCTTTATGTAGTTATACCAGCTTTTTAAATTGTTTACTGTTAAATTGAACTATTGTATTGTTGTCGCTTTGGACAAAAGCCACATCCTCCCATAACCCATAACCATAACCTTCGTATATTTTGTCCTGCACCTGGCCTAAAGAGAGCTGGGATGTGCATGTGACCACAAAACCAAACTGAAAGACTCTACACATATCTCCCTACAACAATACAATGGAGTCTTGATGAATATCTTGGGTTATTATGTTCCGGTGACATTCCACACATAGTTCTAAACAATAGCAGAAAAGACTTGGCAGTGTGAGACAACTTGGATATGTTTGCCAGATATCTCTACACATTTCTATGCAACAGCACAGAGGTCTCTGGGTAGAGGGCTTTGGTTAAAGTCATTAAGGTCACTTAGAATTGCGCTGAATACTTTCTCTAACATCTCCCTTTCCTCACTCAAAATCCTCTGAGATGTTTTTTTTTTCCTTCTACCACGCTTGATCGCACTATCATAAATATAGGAGCTGTTAGAAGTCCAATCACCATATGGGGAGAGTTCAATCCAAACATGTAGTTTGATGAAAGTGGGGGGGAAAATCAGATGGAAAAATGTCAGTAAAGGGGAAAAAAGATGAAGGAAAAAGAATAAAGAAAGTGAAAAAAAGTGGTGAAGAGAAAAGCTCTCATAGCAAAGAGGGGGGGGGGGGTGGAGAAAACCAAAGAGAGAGAGAGAGAGAGAGAAACAGAGCTGTTTCAATCCCATTTATCAGACATCATTTCCCTGCTTCACTGACCCAACAAATTTGGTCGGCCTGCCCCTGCTCCTGCTCCTGCCCCCTCCACCCCCCCCCCCACACACACACACAAATGTCTGCAGGCCTCACCGCTGTGTTTCTCATTCCAGGCTCCCACCCCCCCATCTCCACCCCTCCATCGCCAGAGGCTAATAAAACTCTATTACCCAATCAAAACTCCCTCACGGCGCCGCTGAACATCCATCTCAACACCGGGCTCCAGGTCCCCCTGACCGCCCTTCACCTCTGGGCTTACCTGTCTGAGTCCCCCTGACCCCCCCATCCACCCTTCAACCATGGGCTTACCTGCCAAAGGCCCTGCGACTGCCCTCCACCTGTCTGAGGTCCTTCTGCATATCCTCCACCCTCTTGTCCTCCACCTGTCTGAGGTCCCTCTGGGCTTAACTGGCTCTGTTTTTTCTCTCCTCTTCAATCTCTCTGTGTTATACTTCACCTGAAGTGAAGTGGTCAGACTACAGGAGGTCTCCCTCTTAGAGCCCAGCTCTGAAGCAGACCATGCATGTTCAAAGGAAGAGGGAATGTGTCAGGACCAGATCGATTCATTTGATTGACATTCCTTCGTTCTGGCAGGCTGATGCCTTTAGATGGAGAAGACGCTCCACGGTTGACCGTATATGGTTTCCATTGGTCAAAGGATAGATTCAAACGTCCCCCCAGGACCCAAGCCAGAAATGTGTGTGTGTGTGTGTGTGTGTGTGTGTGTGTGTGTGTGTGTGTGTGTGTGTGTGTTTGTGTGTGTGTGTGCGTGCGTGTGTGTGTGTGTGTGTTTGTGTGTGTGTGAAAAATAGAGGGCAAGAGATGGGGAGAAGGAGACAGAGAGAGGGAGGGAGAGAAGAGAGAGCAAGAGAGAATAAATAAATCTTGACCCCAGCACCATGCAGTCAAGCTGGCTCATGTCCAGCTCAGAACACTCCAGACTGGGTCGTCTCATGAAGTGGGCCAATCGCCAATGCCTTCACCACCTTCTTTCTTTTCAACCTTTATTCTCTCTATCTGTTTTCCTCACTTTCTTCACACTCTTTGTATCTCACTCACACCCTTCACACCTCCTTTTGAGGGGAGAGGAACTGCTCTGGTGGAGTCGGGATGCTGCGTGCCGACTCTGATTGAGAGAGACTGCAGAGACGGCTTCAGAAGGGAGACAGCGGGGACACGCATCTGTTAGTCCTCTTCTTCTGTTTATCCCTCTCCTTTTTATTCCTCTTCTCTTTTTTTCTCCTTCCTCTTCTTTTTTTCTTCTTCTTCCCATTTTTCTTATTTTCTCCTTCTTGTGAGTCCCTCTGAGTTCCTTTTCTCCTTCTTGTGAGTCCCTCTGAGTTCCTTTTCTTCTTCTTGTGAGTCCCTCTGAGTTCTTTTTCTCCTTCTTCCATTTTGTTTTCTTCTTTCTTTTCATTTTCTTTTTTTTCCTTCCTCCTCCTCCTCCTCCTCCTCCTCCTCCTCCTCCTCCTCTTCCTCCTCCTCCTCCTCCTCCTCCTCCTCCTCCTCCTCTTCTTCTTTCTCAGGGAGGCATCAGGAGCATGGTTCTCTAATTTTCACATCAGGAGACCGAGCTCTAATAAGCTAAACAAATCAATATTGAAGGTCCTGTCACATAACCTACAGTCCACCACTGATTGAGGTGCAATTGGAGTTGCACCTGTAATTTAGTTGTTCACTCTGTTTATAATGGCAGTAACGTATTTCAGCTCAGTTTAGTTTAGTTCAGTTCAGTCCCCCACCAGGGTCCTCATGGCAACTCCACAACACACACACACACACACACACACACACACACACACACACACACACACACACACAGGTTACTGACCTCCATGCCGGCCACACACACACACACGCACACACACATACATATACACATACGTGCGCACACACACATACACACACAGTATGCGGGCATAAGGATGGGCATCAATGACGCTGTTCACACACACACACACACACACACACACACACACACACACACACACACACATAAACACAGACACACACACACTCCATCTGTTTTTCTCACACATATGCAGACACACACTTCCTCTCTCTTTCTCACTCACACAGACACACACGCTTGCTCTTTATTTCTCTCAGACACATGCACACAGAGAGACACACACTCCCTCTCTCTTCCTCTCTCTCACACACACACACACACACACACACACACACACACTCACACAGAGAGACACACACCCCCTATGTCTCACATACACACATACACACACACACACCACACGCACACAATGTCTGTCCTGCTGTGCTGGGAGACGCCCATCACGAGTCCGTATGCTATTTTTCATTAAGCGTATAAACACTCTTTTAATGAGTTTGAGATATTGATTGGAGGTAATTACCCAGGTCCCTTAGCCTGGCAAACACATGAGGAAAGGTAAGAGACTCACATTTATTTACCCTGCAGATACTCATCATCTAAAGCACAGACAGAGAACAGAGCATATACCCTTAAACTCATAATTACAATATGCATACCCATGGCAAGTTTTGATTTCATTTGGTATTTGACCAAGAAATCTTTTTTTTTCTTCATTTTTTTTTTTTGTATTTCACGTTGATGTCATTTCTAGGCATTACAGTCAAATAAAGATGCACTCTAAATCAACACTTGGAATTGTGTAAATAATTTTGGGCTTAACTTTACTCATACTCAACATTTTTTATATTCTAGAAAGTTCACTCCGATCAGTTTGCGTCTCCCTTGACCCCCTTTCAGCCAGCACTGTGGTTTCACCAACACCACAGTCCAGCTATACGAACAAAGTACCAGGATGCACCAACCCAACCCATGTGCAGAGGTGCGTTCAAATTTGCAAACATAGGTGGACATTTGCAAACGTTTGCAAAACAATTTTCTTTAGTTTTCCGTAAATGTTCGCGAACACTCGGTAGTTCTCCACGAACATTTTGTGAGTTGGACGAAGAGTTACCATTGAGATTAAATGTTTACACTAAACTTTTCAAATTGATCTGTTCAAATAAACATGTTCGCTAATAACATTCGCCTTTGTTCAAGGAATTTGAAAGCAACTCAGGTTTTCGGATCCAGCCGCCACTTCCACTAACAATGGCTGACCGCTGCAAATAACTTTTCTTGTTTCAACATGCCACACAATCCACGGGGGCTTCGTAACTCGCTGACGAGCTTCAATTTCACCCTCACTGTGATACAAATAGACTGTCATCACACTGGGCACATCGGATAAAAGGAAAAACAACCTTATCCCGAATCATTAACACAAACCATTTGTTTATTTATTTTATTTATTTGATTGTTCTTTTTCCGGTAAGTGGCCGCGTATTTCTGCGTTTCCTGCTCTGCTGGTGGCCTGCTGGATGTCCCAGAGGACCGGTCCACTGCCTGCTGATGGCTCTCGCTAAGGAAGACGCGGGCTGGTTTCGGGTGTCATGGCGACGCTGGGACGCCGACCCTGGCCACCGAATCCCCTTCTGAGGAGGACAGACTCGCTGTCTCACCCGCCACTCTCTGGAGATTAGGTTTCCACTTCACCTTACAGCTTCTTATGGCATACAATAGGGAGGAGGAGTGGTGTGTGTGTGTGTGTGTGTGTGTGTACTGTATTTACATGTCGGTGTGTTTTCACAAATGCTTTGTAGCTTGTGTGTGTATATTTTTCTGTGTAGTTTGTATGTGTGTGTGTGTGTGTGTGTGTGTGTGTGTGCATTTACGTTTATGTTGGTGTGTTTTCGCAATTGCTTTGTAGTGTTTGTGTGTGTGTGTGTGTGTGTGTCTGTGTGTGTGTGTGTGTGTATTTATTTGCAGTTAGAGTGTTGTTGCAGCGTTGAAGAGCCTTTGAAGAGCCAAGAATGAGATGAGATGAGATAAAAACAAAGAAGAAAAAAAACAGGAGAGGAGGTAATGAGTACCATTATTAAACTTTTCATCTTCACGTCCAGAGCATTCACCTCACGGCATGGAGTCTCGTCAGCAGCCCAGATGACTTGGATAGATGGGTTCCTAATCACATTGCCTCCTTTAATATCAGACCTGTCATGCAGCTCACGTCTGACTGATTGAAACATTTTGCCTAACAGGATGAAGGCACTCGGGTAAATGATGGAAATGCTAACAGGAAGGCACGCAGGGAAATGATGGAAAAGGTGGTCATTTGTCTGTTTCCCTGTTTGCTTTTAGGACAGATGGACTGAAAAGCTGCTCCATTAGAGGAATGATTCTCGCGAAGCGGCGTCTATTTGGCTCGGATGTGCACGACTGCTGATTCAGTCAACTGGTGTGAAATCCACAGCACACTGAGTGAGACCGTTTTGCTCTGAATTGACTCTTAAATCTGTTGAAGGGGTAATAGACCGTTTTGAGTGGTAAACAAGATCATATGCGTACACTGCCTAAAGACACGTGGTCTGCCTGTTTTGTGCTGTGTTTTATAAGCTTTTTTTAAACAAGTAAGCCTCACTTACATCTCTTTGGAATAATTTCAAGGGTGTTTTACTGCTCCACAAAATGAAGCCTGGATCTGTTTCAATTTTAATCTGAATATAATCTGTTATAATAATAACTAGATGTACCGCAGAGCGGTACAAAATATGACCGCCACCCAGTCCAGCACATTTTTTCCACAAAAATAAATCACGCTGAAAGGCATATATGATTCTAACTGTCTCACTGAATTGCATTATGCACACTCAATTCTCACTGGTATCTGCTAGACAACAAGTACCAAAACATGATTAGTTCATAGATTTCACATGTAAAATATACATTTTATACAACCCCACCCCCATCTTGCCTGTTCATAATTCTGAGAAATTCTTGAATTGTGTGCATGTGTGCTGTACATGTTTATGTTTATGTGTGTGTGGGTGGGTGTGTGTGTGTGTGCATGTGCTTGTGTGTTTGCCTGTAAGTTAATACTGAATTGCACCCAAATCTTAACAATACATGTAAAGTAACATAATACAGGTGGTATATCAAAGTTTTCAACTTAAACAACATTTTACAGTTACAAAATTAAAACAAGTGGGGAGAGCTTTATGCAGTCAACCTACGCAATGCAAAGCATACCGCTTCTGATCGGCTATGGCAACAATACAAGGACAAAACGCAGCCGAGCTGCAGTATAGCGTTTCTCCAAAGGGGGCTCCAAAATACCAATCTCAATAAAGCTGCTTAATTACGGCGAAAATCACATACAAACACTAAACTACATTTCTAACTCTGTTACACCCCCTTCCCCTGAATTTCACCAAATTCAAGCAGCAACCAAATAGTACTTCCAAAGGCAAAGAGTACACTACTTTCAAACACTTGACAGAGAGTCACCAATTACAGGACAGCCAACCACAGAGGTATCCAATAAGGATGAAGTGGAAGAAGAGGAGCGCAAACTCTCACACAACCAAGACCATAAAGCCATAAACCATACATTCCATAAATTATCCACAAAGCTAATCAGAAAAGCTAGAAAAATAATAATATGTCATTAACTTTTATATTAGCATATAGTTTGTAAATAAACATTTAACATTTAAATGATGTAAGAAATAACTGTTAATTAGTGCCAAAAATATATTTAGTTAACTATTAACATATATTGATACATTATTAGTTAATAGATTTGTTAAAACATTAACATACAGATTTTATGCAAACAACTAATATTTAATTAATGATGAAAAAAATATTAACTTGTGCCAAATAGATATTTTAGTAACAATTAACAAATATTAACAAAGGGTTAGGTAATTACTAGTTTGCTATTTATTATGGCACCTTATTTTGGAGTGTTACCCATACTACATTTATTTGCTATATAAAGCGACCTTGGGATTGAGAAAGACACAATATAAATTATATTATTATTATTATTATTATTATTATTATTAATAATAATAATAATAATAATAATACTATTATTACTGACTATTCCAATTGTTAGTTTACTGATACACTTACAGTCACAGCTCCAGACATAAACATTTCATTTTTTGGTCACTGACACTGACTGAAGCTTGACTGGCATCCCTTGGTGTGTTTTCTCACATTAGAAGCTCAAAATGACATTTGTGTTTCTTGTGGATCCAAGTGAAGGTTGGCAAAGGATAAGGCATTTGCTCTGCACTCGTGGAATTAGCAGGAACGCTGCTAAGCGTAGCTGTGAAATTGCTGTGGTGAATGGCACATTGTTCGTGGTTAACAGGGTGTGGTGCCCACCGGGTCGAAACACTTCTTTTTTTCCCCTCTCCTCTCTTCCCTTTCACACAGAGAACCTTTAATTCCATAATCACCCAAGCCAAATTAATTTTCAAATAATGTTTTCTCTGTTCGAAAGAGTGATTTCACAATTTGCATAATAACCAGAGCACTATCACTGTGAATCTCCTAGACGCTCGGCTCCGAGGGCTCCTGGCACCTCTTTTGAGGCATCAATGCTTAAGGTGTTGTTTATATTGTTTGTGAGGTTGTTTACTTTTCTGTTACAGTGAATACAAAACATTTTTAGCAAGGTTAAAACACTCACACAGTGGAAGAAATGGGGATTTGTGCATGCTAATAATGAGGACCAAACACAATGAATTTGCTGAAACACCCACTCATCAGGCTGACCGACAGCAGAAGTGGATGAAAGCACTGTGTGGAGTTGGTTAAAATGCCACTGTGAAAATTTTTAATAAAAAATCTTTAAGAGACCAAACTGACAGACCAAAACCAAGTGATTCCTCACTAATAATTATAGATACTGTATACTTTATGACTGACAGGCCTAAGACAGATCAGAGAGAGGCGAAGCCAGCTCCATCATAGTGAGCTACTGTGCAGGAGGACAATTAGTCTTGGTGTGTGATTATGGAAAGACACTGACTGTAGTGTGTGACCATTAAATGACTCTCGCCGACCAGATCAGAACGGCAGCTGAGCCTGTGCGAGTCGCAGGGTGCGAGTGAAACATTTCTACTTTTTAATTGGTCCTTGATTGAGATCTCAACAGAGGCGTGTGGCTAATGAAGGCTCGGCTCCGAGCTCTGGTTCCCCCCCGTCTCACTGTGAGCCTGGTGTGAAAAAGACGGTACTCGCAGAAATGCACACATGAAAAAGAACGGCGCCGGCAACACAAACAACATGTGTGTTTGTAAACAAGCTTGCGAATACAGTTCTCAGTAGGGCCCCAATCTGAGGAACCAGAGATACTTTATTTATTTATTCAATTATTTCATTTGATTTTATTTTTCTATTTAATGTGTGTCCTTTCCTTTCAGTCCTCTGATGTCCTTTGCCTTCCATCGAGTAAGATTCATAATGGACAAAGAGAATGGGATCACTTCTTTAAAATGAGATAAGAGGTGCCTGCGCCGAGTTCTAATGTAGGTCAACCTAAAAAAAATGTGTTTAGGCGCAGTCTCTGTTTTCAGAGCATAATTGGGCCTAGTTATGAAAAGATTAATAATTCAGCGCAGACTGATGAATTATTGATGGGCGTAAATGCAATGACTTCAACAAAAAAGAGAGAAAGAGAGAGAGAGAAAATGAAAAGATAAAAAATGCACTTGACTTTTAGACGTCTTGCTTACGGTGACGAGATGTTTCACTGCGAGCTGTAGTTTCATTCCGGTGCGCCCCTGTTCCCGGCTTGTCGGATGGTTTTGAGAGCAGAAGACACCGAACTGCAGAGGCAGGCCTCTGGTGTCAGAGAGCACAATGCAAATGATGCCATTTAAATGTGGACCTTGGTATTTACCTTTTCAAAGAGACACGTCCATCAAGTGTCATTTTTAAGCTCGGCTGTTTCATCAAAAAAAAAAAATCACTTGCGCACTACACCTGCAAACACACACACACACACACACACACACATACATACAAAGTCACACACAAACACAAATATCAGGGTTGACCTTGAGGTAGGAAAGATGCACACGATGTCAGACATGCATTATTCAAGACTCTCACCTCCTCGCCAGTTAGTGTGTTATTCATCACTTTTCCCGCACACAATTTTCAGCTATGACTGATGCCTTTTCTCTGGCAATGTCCTTAATAATGATCGGATTGTTCAAAACATGGTCAGATAAGAGACATGACCAGCCAGAGATATGGCTGTGATATGTGCTGTGTGTGTGAGATGCGCTGTGCGTGTGATCTCTTATGTTGAGTCCTCAGTATGAAACGTATGTTTGTATGTATAAGTAGTAAGGTGTGCCAATCTAGTGTGCACTGTGGGTTTCTCCTGATGGGGGCATATTTGTCTGTCCACTCAGGGAGTCTGTTTTATCCCTGTCGCCTTAGTGCTTCTTGAGATGTATTCAGGCATTATGACGTTGTGTAAATGAAATGCAAATTGAATTGACCATGGCATGACATTCAATTTCAATGATCTTCTAAACTGAAGCACTAGAGGAAATTTGACACACCAACAGCGTCACTCTTATCAGGTAAATTATTCCCAGCCAACCTGCTTTCAACCCACCACCTTCCCTCACTCTTCCCACTTCACTTGGTTAGGAATAACATGACCCTGGCTAGAGAGACCTTGCCAAATACGCTTTTTGCCTGCTTCCATTTTTGCAAATTTGGAAGGTGAACCTGTGAACTGAATTTACTGTTACGCCAGAGTCCCAGCCATAGTGCCATAGAGGTACACGTGACGTGCTTGTGTTGTGACGTGACGTGACGGTCACTCAGGCAAGCCCATTCCGCCAGAGTGTCCAGCTTAATGCGTAATGCCTGTCTAACTATCATGTGCACATGTTTTAAGTATATATTTGTAGGGGTTTCACTCTTGTTTAGGACAAGGAATATGGGGAACAAGATGAAGAAAGAGATGAGGGTAGGATCAGAAAGTGTGCCACCGCTCCCTGAAACTGAGCTATTAGTTGGGGCTTTTTGAATGGCCAAGCCCACACTTGTTAGAGGCCCCCTGGGGAACGCAAAGACAAACAGTTTTCTTGGAAATTACGGTGAGTGCTTCCCATTCACCACATAGCCTCAGAACTAAAGAGCGATTCTATGTACCCCCTTTTCTTTATGAATAATCATGATATGCACAGATAAAAGGTGAATTCTTTTTTGTGTTTTAAAGCCACTCTCTGGGTTTTAATCATACCTTAAAGACATTGCCTCCGCTAAAATGCTTTACAGTTCTTGACCTATGGACGGTGTCAGCCAATAAGCAGAGGAGCGTTAAACACAGTAAAGCCCAAAACTCTGGGCCAGTTTAGCAGTGCACTGGCTGGCTGCAGAAGAGCATATGCTACCATCCTGCTTAATATTCATGCAAAACATTGGCTCAGGGAAGCAATTATTGCCAGGCCTGGTAAAGTTTCCGCATTAGACGTATGGCAGTGACCTTCAGCGACGCCTCTCGTAGCTCATTTGCTATTTAAATGCCTTCATTTATCAACATGGCACCATCTTCTCACTGTCACTTAGGCAGGTGTGTTTGTGATAAAACAGGGGAAACAAGTTCTCATTCCTAGAGTTCAAGTTCAGTTCCCCTGCATTTCACCCCTCATCTAGTGTGTATTTGTGTGTGTGTGTGTGTGTTTGTGTGCTTCGTCTCTGAAAGAAACAATCAACAATCCCACAACACATAAATATGTATTCAGACACACAGAGACATACAGATAGACAGACTGACACACACACACACACACACACACAAATTCACATACAACAAGATATTGTCAAAAGTCACACCTGAGCAAGAACCATTTTGTTTGTCGACAAAGTGACAACATATCACTGTGTATGCATGTGTCTGTGTGTGTTTGTGTGTGTGTGTGTGTGTGCTAGTGCGCATATCTGTGTCACAACGACATGACACAACAAACTGATACGAGGTAAGAAGGAGCCATTAAACTGGACGATGAGGACAGGTGACAGACAGAGACGGACGTGGGGAGAGGCCGTCTCCGAGATTCCCGCTTTCAATTTCCCCGCTGTCCATAAAATAAATCAATCATCGAAACAACAACCTCCTCGGACCATGTTTGTCTCGGCAAACTAGAGGAACAATTTATGGTCTGTGCTACTTCAGCTGGGGTTGCATAGAGGGCCAGTCGTAAATAAGAGTAAGTGATTGCTAGACCCAGGTGGGGACGTGCAAGGCATAAAAGACTGCAGCAATTCAAGGGTCCTAAAAAACACGGAATTTGATTCATTCTTTTGGCACTTCTGGCAGGCTTCATTTGTAGAATAAAAAATAAAAACAAAGCTGATTGCAATGGATATACTTGGCCCATAACCTACTGAGATCTGTTCATCCTAACCTGCTGAGATCCGTCAAATTACTTAGAACTTCACATGCCACATACAGTAGATCCGTCAAATTACTTGGAACTCAACACAATAATGCTGAACAATTATTCATTTAATTAGAAAAAGCTGATTGCAATGGATATACATATGGATATAACCTACTGAGATCTGTTCATCCTAACCTACTGAGATCCGTCAAATTACTTAGAACTTCACATGCCACCTATATCTGTCAAATTACTTGGAACTCAACACCAGGTGGGAGTAAGTCAACGTGCAAGTCACAAGCAAGTCTCAAGTCTTAACCTTCAAGTCTCAAGCAAGTCCAAGTAATTTTTTGTGACAATCAAGCAAGTCAAGTCAAGTCATAACTTGGGTCAAGCAAGTCAAGTCAAGTCATAGCTTGGGTCAAGCAAGTCAAGTCAAGTCATAGCCAAATAATACAAATTCATGATGATTTACCCACGTTTTTATTTTAAAATAAGCTACAGGCTAGTTATGAACTGCTAAATAGGCTAGAAACTGAAGTGTTTTTAGTCATTCAAGCCACATACATCTGAACGGTTTATAGAATAAGATGAAATGTATACGAAGAAAAATAAATGTATTTCAAGTAGACCTACAGTATTGTAGCGATCTCACCCTCAGACAAGAATCACCTTTGGCCAGGACGGCCATATATTGGAACAGGAAGACAGCCGCACATGTAACACACAATAAGGGTTTACCACACACATCAACACGAGGATAAACAAATGAGGTACAACCAAAGAGACTAACACGCTAACAAATACACAACATGGTACACGCAACTACAACTATTATTAACCGACATTACACATTCTAGCATTCACTCGCACTGCATTCTGGGAGACACTCATTCAACGTTAAACATGTACATCCACCGACGCTACATAACCCCCTTCCGAGCCATTGTCGTCCCCGGCAATGACAGCTCAGCTCACCGCTCGGCGAAGATCAAGACAAGAAAAGTTTCACTTTGCAATTTATGGTTATGTCGCTAATTTGCGCACTTGCAGACTGCTGTTCATTTCTCCTTTGAGTTGTCCGATACATCATCTGTGTAGCCAAACATTATATTTTTGTTTTGGTATAAACATAGAGCCTTCCATATTTGCAAGTTAGCCTACCTCAGTCTGTCTCATTTGAACTGGCACTTGCTTTTGGTCTGTCGCGTCACTTGGTAACAATGACAGGTTCGCTCGCGTGACGCATGCAACAGCACCTAAGCAGATTTTCTAAAATCGTAAAGTTAACTCCTTAATATCTATGAAAAAATAATGTCTCAAGTCTAAGTCAAGTCTCAAGTCATGAATAGCAAGTCAAAGTCAAGTCAAGTCTTTTATACATGTTGATCAAGCAAGTCTCAAGTCCTAAAAAAAGTCATGTGACTCGAGTCCCCCATGTCTGCTCACACAATAATGCTGAACAATTATTTATTTGTAGAATTACAAAAAGCTGATTGCAAAGGATATACAATGGATATAACCTACTGAGATCTGTTCACCCTAACCTGCTGAGGTCCGTCAAATTACTTGGAACTCCACATGCACATAATCCAGTTCCCCAGAAGTTATAACCCCCCCCCCCTCCCTTTCACTTTCTCTTTTTCTCCTGCAGAGACCTCAAGGTGACAGTGCCAATACCACAAGGGCCAAAAGCCTTTCTCCCCTTCTTCCATAACAGGTCCATTGCCATTACTGCCCAAATGCGGTCTGACCAATGCAATCCATCACCCAGACACCTGTGCCTATGACCTATGGGACGGTGCTGTGAGCTTTGGACCCGTTTCAGAAACACGGTTCGCGTCCAAGCCCGTCCACTCTGGTCTCCGAGGCCTCCCACTCCTGCCGCTGTCCCAGCCAAGGTCACCCACCAGTCTGGAGTTTGACCACAGGCACAACCGTAAAGGTCTCAGCGGTCAGTTGCCTAAGATTTACATGGAGAAGTAATTACGAAGGCTAGAAGGCCAGCCCAGGCCTGCAGTGGTTTCACACTCATCTCCATGGCCGCACATGAATCAACCATCCATCGGACCACACCCAACAACAGTGAATGGAACAGCCCCGAAACACATCTACACACTACAGTGTGAGTGCTGCACCCCAGCTGAGCCTGAATAATATGGTAGAATGGTCAAATATAAGTAAGAGATAATGTATTGTCCACTGGTCATTATCAGAAAATAAGTTCAGATAGGGTGAACAGGACCTCAACACAAATATATTATTCTGTTTTTATTCTGTTATTACTGTATGTCGCCACTCAAATATAACTTCACAGTTTCAAAGGTTGCATAGCAACATTACAAGACAGACAACTGAAGGAATGAATCAGAAGCACAAACCCTTGACTGCAGCATTCTATCAGTGGCACATGGTAAACTATTGCGAGAGTTTTGCTTGTGAACTGGAACCTGAAAGACACAATCAACAATCCCACAACACATAAATATTTATTCAGACAAACACACACACTGCAAATAAACTGGAACCTCCTGATTTTCTGTCGTAGTCGGCTTATGAAATACACACCTTTGAGAGGGTTGCCTTGTGCAACTGTACTCTCTCACCTTGGTAGGGCAGAAAAGCAGAGTCTTCTTTGAGAGCTTTTGATTCTTATTTTTATCCCATCAGAAGCTATTGATTTTGTATGAACTTCACCTTTTAGGTGTGCCATTTTACTGAGCACTTTCCCTTCTTGTCTCTCTCAGCATGCGATTGCATATAGAAAGTGTAAAGTTACCGATTGTATTGATATGAGGGAAAAAATCCATGTTCCTATCAGATGAAAAGAGTTTATCTTTCTCTGCAATTACCCTGCACTTTATGAGAGCTTGAAAATATGATCTAAACCATATTGGATTGGATCTGGTCTAAATTATGCATATTTCTGCCAAGGTCCTCCATAATATGTTCCCGTTCCAGAGTTGAAAAAATTCTGTAGTTCTTTTAAATAAAGGACGAGGGTGGATAATTGTGCATGAAGTGCATTTGCTCAGCTGTACACTGGCCAGTTAAGTAGCATACTTCAGAACAGAAGAGGCCGAGTTCTCCAGAAAACAAATGTGAATGTCAACTTCAAATCCTCCCAGGACGCAAATAAAACCTTTATTGCACCTTCATCCCTTCATCTGGTCTTTTCAGTCCACACAGTTTGCTTTCAACTTGCATTTTCAAAGTGCATTTTTTTCCTAGAAATAGCCTTCAACAAAATATGCCTTTTAAATGTGTGAATATTCAGTCATCCTCCACCCCCCCAGTTTTTAGCTTGAATCTCATTTGCCTTTATTTGCATCCTCTCTGCTTTAACTGTTTTGTTTTTTATTCCAGTGATCGTGTTGAAAACAGGGATGGCAGACTCCAAAAAGGAATATGTGATTGTCACAGACCTCAGAAAGAGCACAATATCCCAGCTCTCCACAGTCTTCTGCAGTTGAGTTTTTTATTCTCCATTTTCCCCTTTGCTTTATTTCTTTTCCCTGTTTTTTTTTCATTCCTGCTTTCGCTGTGCTGCACTATTGCTGATTGATGAGAGCGTACGATTGGAGCCATCCATCATGTCCTACCCAGGTGAGTTGTCTGGTTGCCGGAGCGACTGGCCATTCACATAAGTCCTGCCGTTTAAAAATAAGAAAGAAAGGAGGGGAGGAGGAGGGGGGTGGGGGGGCTTGATTGAACATTGGAGGAACCAAAGTGTCAAAGTGTTTGTCTCCTGCCTACTTGCTCTGTAATGCAGCTGCAGTGAGAGGGAAAGTTGCTCGGGGAAGATGAGATGTGTGAGGTAGAAACCGAAGTGTAATCACCGTTCCTCCTCCTCCTCCTCTTCCTCTTCCCTTTGTGTAATCTTCCATCGCACATCCTGGCCCTAATCAGGACAGGGCATCATATCAGCCAATCACACGACTCCCTGGTTTGGCACACTGTACATCCCTTGCAGGAGTCACGAGGATGAGTTTCAAAGCAATTTCCTCCACAAGACTTTCAGACAAGTGTGTGTGTGTGTGTGTGTGTGTGTGTGTTTGTGTGTGTGTGTGCGCACGCGTGTGTGTCTGTCTGTGTGTGTGTGTGTGTGTGTTTAAAAGGGATCCCATTTCACAGCTTCAGAAAAATCACTGAAGTACTATTTTAATATCTCAGTGTAACTCTCAAAGACTTGTATTGGCTAATTGCATTCTCCAAATAAAACCATCTAAAAATAAGACCTACTTATTATGTTTACTTAATTACTGTTTCATGTCAAACATTAATTTCTGGAAAATTATCAAAGGTAAGACGAAAGGTTGCTCATTATGGAAAACACTAATAATCACTAACAAAAGCGAGGTGCTGACTAAAACAAACCTGCTGTTGTCTTCTCAACTATGAAAAGACACAGGCCATTAATCTGCTATAGTCATATGAAACACTTATGAAGGAAAGTGCCTGCAGGATAACCCCAGTAAAATGCTCTCGTAGACTACTCTGTTAGTGATGTTTTTTTCCGCACAAAGGTGGCTTTGGTGATTGTTGATTGGCTGCTGTGGGAAATCAGCTACCTACAGCACTAGGAATTTAATAGCTCTTCTGTGTATATCTGAAATTAGGAAAGATATTGACTCAAGTATGAAAGGACAACAGTATCTGAACCATGAAAAGAGAGTATGTCAATCTATGGCAGTAATGTGTAAAGGATGGTTAATGAGTTTAGAATGAGGGACCAACAGCAAACCCGAAAATGAGACGTGACATGACATTGTCATAACCCAAACACTAACGCTAACCCTAACTTGTCATGACAAAAACCGAATAACACTTGACAGAAGCGAGTGACAGAGGCGTTATGTCATGAACGTTTATGACTTTTTTTTTTATCATGTTTATGACATGTTCATGACAGTGTCATGTCACTCTTACTGTATGTAGATACCTTCAAGTAAAGTGTAACCCAGCAGCATGGGAAGAATGATTGTAGAATAAAAGGGTGATGGCACTAAAGCAAATAAAGTTCATTTGTGCCAGTAGTTTGTCTGATCAAGAGTATCATAAATGTGAAAAAGGAGACATGTTAATCTGTGATAGTCAAGAGATTGTTGACCAAGGGCCAACCCCCACCACACACACACATTAGAAGCTGTGAGTCAATGTGTCCGACTGCTTGGGGAGTCCAGACAAGACCGCAGTCGGCCATTTTCCATCACCGGCTTTCTCCATCTGCTGATGTCTCCTGGGAAAAAGTGGTGGTGATGAATTGCCATCTTCGCTATCTCTCCCTCTCTATCTCTCTCTCCCCCTCTTTCTCTCCCTCTCTCTCTCTATTGCACGCTGAATACAATTTCTCAGTCAAACTCTTGTCAGACGCTTGTCTCTCCTCGCGTCATTCCCAGGCCTCTGGTGACGTTTGGGCAAAGCCAGACGCAGGAGAATGCAGGCAGAGGAGGCAGCCGGTTGGTCAATAAATTCATTTTCTGACTTTTCTGAATTTCCTGACTGTCTATGTCTGACTTGTCTTATCATCTCAGCTGTAATGAATGTTTTTAGGGAGGCAGCCATGCTTCCTGACCGCACTTGTCTCCTGAGTGTCCACAGCGATGTGCTATCCATCGTTCCCAGCTAACACGACCAAAACATAGATGGAGTGTGTGTATGTCGGGGGTGGGCATTTCTTGGTTAAGACATCTCAACCCTATCCTAGCCTGGCTGACTGCAGACCAATTCTCATATCTCAACTGAGATTGAGAGCTGGTCTGGGAACCCTTTGTTCACTTCCAATTACCAAGCACCATAAATTAAACGTAAATTGGCACATGAAACTCTTTTAAACAAAGGTTTTATATTCAGTTGTTAATAAATTATTAAATTCCAAAGACAGTTGAAATATCGCTGCTGTTGGGTGGAAACCTTGTATCTCCAAATCCATTACTGTAATTTTCATGAAACTGAAAATAACTTTTTTGAAATAACCCAACATTGTGTCATCAAATAAAACAATATATATTTGAAGAGTTTGGTTCCAAAACGCTATATCTCCATTTAAAAAAAACATTAATAAATCATGTTATTTAATTGTGTATTTCAGGTAATTTCAATACAATTACAGTTTTGCTGGTTTGACTTACTAAAGAGAAATCAAATAACAATAACCCAATTACAGTTGCACTGAAATTACAGGGAAAACAAAGTGTAAAAAATTACTTATAAAAATTCGTTGAAATGGAGGATATAGCGTTTTGGAACCAAAGTCTTCATTTGGAGATACAAGGTTTCCAAATGACAGCAGCGTCATGTGTATGTAGAGCAACAGTAGAAAGGATGTATTGGATGCAAACATGTGTTTCTCTGTAGAATACTCTTCATACTATGTTTTACCACTAAATGTTTTACCACTTACCACAACGTTTTAAAAATGTTAAAGTTTTAAAACTTGAAACACGGCCTTGGCCTGCTCAGGAATCTCCTGGTCTGCACTGCTATTTGACTCCATATCTAAGCAGGAGGATTAGTTATGTCTCCACCTGCGGCTGGCCTGGACACTCCCCACCTCAACCCCCCACCATACCCCCCCAACCCCCCTGTCGTCTCTCTGGAGCGCTTCCGCTGCCCTTGCCTCAGGGACACCTCAGGCCTCTTCTCATGGACACGATGACCTGGGAAAATTAATCCTGCCGTCCACCCGCGTCCCCGGCTTTGCCTGCGGAGAGTAACACGCGGCGGGCGCGAACTCCACATCGGGGGACGGAAGGAAGAGACCTTGCATATGCATGACTGCAAATTGGAGCGCGCAGTCCTTCCAGGACAAAAGAGCCCTTACGAGAGAGGTGTGATCTGTGAGAATGTCACCACTCTCACACTCTGTCTGAGCATCTTTGTCCGACTCCAGAGTGGCTTCAAATACAATCTAACAAAAGCCTGACAATCATACTTAGTAAGGCCTTCACATTTATATGAAGAAAGAGAGATGACTTTTTTTTATCTTTCACATCCTAGTCCTAAAATGGTGCAAAGAGCATGCCATCTACCTTAAGAGGCTATCAGGAGGTCTGCCCCTCCAGCACAATGATGTTATTTGATCTGCGGATAACCACAGGAAAGCTCCTGAAAATCCTCTAGTATCGAGCCTCAATATTTTTGAAGGCAACTTCAAAGGCTGTACTGTTTGACACAACATTGCAGTTACGTTTGTGAAGAGTCACTGAGACAAGTGAAAAAAAACTGGTTTGGTTTTGTGAAATAAAAAACAGCTAACATCCATTGTTGAAGTTAAAGAAATATGAAAGAGTTAACCCCCCCCCCACACACACACACACACACACATACACACACACAGCTTGCATTGTTCTGCTGTGCTCTATTCTTCTGTATTGTTCTCTGAGCACTCATCCATTGCTCAGTGAGAAAGACAGACCTTCAGTTGGCACCTTGCATTAATGAGCCAGCCTTTGCATTTCTCTCTGCTTTTCCATATGTGTGGAACTTTCCAAACTTGCCGCAGTGATATGCATCTGAGACACAAACACAACGTGTGACTCATGGCAATAAAGAAGGAAGAGAGAGAGAGAGAGAAAGTAGCCATTTTTTACATTATGTAAGTGAATCATTGCTTAGAGCTGCAATTGTAATTCAAATATTTACATGTCATTATGAATCACGACGGCGAGATGCAGTGACAGGGAATGCATAAACCTACTACTTATTTCATTAGCGCAGAGGCCCAGGCTTTGTACTGTAAAACGAATATAAATATTCAACATGGGGAAGAGGCCACGGGAGAGGATTGGGGGAAGAGCGGAGAGCTGCAATCGTCTGAAATCCCCTCTGCACCGTGAGCCTCCTGAGGGGGTTAGTGTCGCTAGCCTCCGGCTGCTCACTCTCAGAGAAACCACAACTTCGGGACAGAAGTTTTAATTGATGTTAGAAGTACCAGACACCCTCCGCTGCAAAAACAATAGAGCTTCATGCACTTTTTTATTACCCACACATACACACAAATACACGCATACACACAAATTCACCTCCATCTCTCGCTCTCTTTCTCCCCCTCTTTTTACTCTACCCACATCTTTTGATAACTTTGCATGAAAATTACACACACACATGCACAAAGTAAAACCTGCCCTGTCATGTGCACACACACACACACACACACACACACACACACAGAGAAAACATGCACACACACAGAAACACAGACAAGTGTGCCAGCCAGGTTAGTAACATACCTAAATATATTCACAGTAATGCCAAGGTCCTCTCTGATTACCAGTTTAAATCAGTGGACCCAAAGCTATTATGTGATTTGATGACGTTAAGGGGAGTCATTAATTTATTGTCACTCCCTTAATCTGCTCATGCCAGTGGGGTGGCATTTCAGCCGTGCACCAACCTCGGCCCCTTATCTCTCTAGAGCGATGCCAGCCCATGCCCACACCCACACCCAGACCTTCAGCCCCACATCAGTAGGAAACATAAGGCTATATTTAGGCCCACACAGTGTATATTAATTGAAGGTTCAATGGCCCAAACCTACAGTGTACGCAGGTAGAGTTTATTCCATTGCTGAAAGGGGTTTCATGTTCTGTGCTTTCCAGATTAAAGAGTAAAAGAAACAAACAAGTAAATACACAAACAAAAACAAATGAAGCATGCCTTTTATTTCCTGGCCTTCGTTTGCTTTTGTTTTCTCATCACTTTTGATTGAGTCTTAATTTCTGTGTAATGACTTCAGAGAATATTTTATGCAAGAAAAAAAAAATATTCTCAATCATTTCACAGCCACCAAGTAATAAATAGACTATTGAGGTAAACAGATGAGTATAGCTTTTCTCCAAATGCCACGTATGCCTTCAGGGCAAAACTGAGAATGTTTCTCCAGACAAAGTCAAATATATCATCCTGTTTGTCTCGGTCATATTTCTGATAAACACATATTTTGGGACTAATGTCTCCCCATTCTGACATATTCTCAGACATTAGCATGGCATTTTCTATGACCACACAGCATATCAGATTTCCTGTGCCCTTTCTAATCCCCCTAGACTAGGTGCTCTCAACAGACTGATAAGCATCGTAGCTGACAGAAATATCCACCATCAGATAAGACCCCTAGCTACCACAAACACGTACACACACACACACACTCACACACACACACACACACACACACTCACACACACACACCAGTCAATAGAAAAACAGAGACGCTACAAATCCGACTTCTGCATGCTGTATCAGAGATGTCACCCTATCTGCACAAACAAATCAAACCCACACACACACACACCAAGTGTCGGTGAGAAAGATTGATGTGTCTGATTGTGATACTGTTACAGTCTCATGTGATGAGGTCACAGCAGAGCCTTGAGGCAAAGAGAGTTGATATTTGATATTTCGATAAAAATGAAATTTCCCCAGAACAAATATATGTTGACGCCACTACTTGTCATTCAGAATCGACTGTTGTTGTTTGTGCACGCTCACTTTATCGTGTGTATTGCATAAAGACGCCTCTCTCAGTCCGCGTCCTCCTGACAGATTGTAACGATTAGACTCTATGCTCAAGAGGAAGTCAGAGAGCCCCTGACATCCATAGCCCATTAAAGGCAACGTCCATAAACAAATATCAGTTTTTGGAAATATAGAATAGAGTAGAATGGATCTGCCAGGTTACTTAAAAGGACATCAGGCAAGCCTGATGCTTTTTCTCTACGAAACTCCCCCTCGCTCGGTCTGAAGCTCTTTTCCTTTTCTTTGCGTCTTCTGTCAAGGGTTTTCGCTGCTTCTTCGCCGGCTCTGCCATTATACACACGTTTGCAACAATCTCTAGCGTTTCGTTAGCCTGCCTCTGTGCTGTAAACTGATCCTGCTTCGGTCGGAGGGTAGGATACACCGCACTTGCAAGTGGGATATTCTTCCTACAGGCAGTAGGGGCGGCCTTCATTCGCCCCGTAATGAGTCATTTAACCATATACCGACTTACGAAGATGATTAATTAAAACGAAAACGTTGCCTGGTGTCCCTTTAATCTAATGCAGATTTAGTTGAATTCAAACTGTTAGCGGCTACTTTCAGAATGTTTAGTTTAGTAAGGGGCAACGCAAATAATACAATGCAATGTGCATAAGTTTAATGTTATGGTCAGATGTTATACAGTAACTGTGTCCATGTCTTGAAGAAACTGTAGCTTTGAGATTATACTGTACAGAGTCCATTTCCTGGAATCAGACTTCTCACCTCAAGTCTAGTCCCATGTGGCGTTCTGCTGAAGAGGCCTTGGACAAATCAGCTGACCCCAAAACGCTTCTCACATCCAGCGAAGGACCCTTCTGAAGGAACCCTCTGTCATTCAAAGACTGATGAAATATAAAGGCCTTGTCAGAACTCTCAGGGTAGGAGAGCTATCCACAAAAGCAGTCTGTTTACCTGAGCACACTGTTGAATGGTGTCCATAGCAACACACATCGTTTGGTCGTCATGGACACACAGCGTCTGTTTGTCCTCCATGTCTAGTATTGCTGGGCTGTAGGTATTTTGTTTTGGGGCTGTATCGTGTTGTACAGCCATTGATAAGAGTTATTGTATTTCACGCATTAAAGATTGCAGAGTCACAGAATGCATCAGAGAAAGACAGAAAGAGAGAGAGAGAGAGAGAGATGAAAGAGAGCGAGTCTCAGGAGTCGACATGTGACTCCTGAAGCTAAGAATCGCTTAAAACCAAAGCATTTATTTTTCATGTTCTCTGGTGACAAAAAGCCAAAACCCGCCTTCATGCTTCATTTCATTTCATTACCATTTGCCGATTGCCTCCCGCCCGCCTGCTCCCCCGCTCCCCGGCCACGCTCTAATCTCACCCGGTGCACAATCAATTTCAGACAGTCCCGCGATGGATGTCTGTTTATCCAGGGTGGGTAAGGGCATGATGGAAGGATGCCCCAAGGGATGGACCAGCGTCGCTCAGCGCACAGACGACACCACTCAGATATGCTTTCAAACACACACACACACACACTCACGCATAGGTGTGTTTGTGTGTGAGTATATTTTTATGTGTTTGTGGGTATGGGTGTTGACGTGTGGGTGTGGGTGTGTGAGAGAGAGAGAGAGAGAGAGAGAGAGAGAGAGAGAGAGAGAGAGAGGGAGTCTGTGTGTCCATCTAATATGGACAAACCGGACTGCAGGCGTCCGTGTGTGTGTTTGTGGGTGTGTGTGTTTGTGGGTGTTGACGTGTGGGTGTGGGTGTGAGAGAGAGAGAGAGAGAGAGAGAGTCTGTATGTGTTTCCATCTAATATGGACAAACCGGACTGCAGGCGTCCCTGTGTGTGTGTGTGTGTGTGTGTGTGTGTGTGTGTGTGTGTGGTGACCTGTGCCTACAGATGAGGTCAGACAGGTGTGTTTGTATCCGCAGGTGTCTCTTACAGATGTTAATGGATAAGCTGATCTCTGTGCTGCCCCAGCACCACTGGGCCTCTTCAGGCTGAGCACAGAGATAAGAGGGGCAGCGCACACACACACACACACACACACACACACACACACACACACATACAAACACACACACACACACACACACACACACACACACACACACACACACATACACACACACACACACACACACACACACACACACACACACATACACACACATGCCGCACTCCAGGGGCTCTAAACCGTCACAAGCTTCTGCTGTCAGCCACGGTTAAGTAGGGGACAGACAATTCACACATCAACACACACACACACACACACACACACACACAGTCAGACACATACACAGTCAGACAGACAGACACAGACAAGCACACACACACACACACACACACACACACACACACACACACACATTCAGACACACTGGTTCACACATTACAGGTCACACACACATCATAGCTGGATCGCTACCCATGGACCCCAGACGTCAGAATCCAGAATCATTGAGCCATTGCTGTGACCAAGCCCTTCTCCGTTTTGCAGTTCTTGTGTAAACAAATGAGGTTGTTCTTTTTTTTCTGAGGGCTACTTTACTGGGGCCATTTTTCTTTCTCTGTTTTTCACTGCCTGAGTGAAATTGGGACTGCTACATTTTCACTCTTCCCCTCCCTGCACATAGTGTCTACTTTTCTCTTTTTTCTTTATTCTCTCTTTCACTCCTTTTCTCTCTCTCTCTCTCTCTCTCTCTCTCTCTGTCTACCTCACACACACTCACACATACTAACATACGCACACACACACTTACACACCTCTATCAGCTCCGTCCACGCGGAGGCCAAATTGGGGAACCATATGAGACCATCCTTTTTCATTTCTGTGATCAAATTGAGGGCGGATTTGTGTGAGTGTGTCCTCGGGGGGCCCAGGCAAACGGGCCCGGCCAAGAGTGATCATCTGTTCCCAGGCAAGAGACAGCTGGGCTATCCAGATGCCAAACTGCAGCCTAATGGCAGAATGATCTCATTTGGACCGCAGATCAATCAATCCCGCCTTCCGATACACTCAAACACGCCACGGAGAGATGGAGCCGCCTCTCCCCTCTCGTGCCGAGTATGAGACGGAGGATGGGAGCGGTCAGCTCGGGGCAGGTGCTTCTCACCGCTGAGTAAAAGAATCTGTCACGGTGATAAGAGCACACAAATCAAGTCCCAGCTTTGTGTCGTTTTATGAAGTTAAGTCATTCCTTGTGTGACGTGAAGTAACGTTAGTAAGGCCCATGAGCAAGGCTGCAACTTTTTTAAACAAAAATAGTTCTATTAACTAAATGACAAACAAGGGAAAGGGTGTGAGATCAGTCAGAGTCATTGATAACCCGATAGTATAATGCTAGAAGGCACTAATGTCTTGCATAATTTAAACGGCAGTGCTTCCCTTCAAACAGCTCCTCGATAAAGTGTGTTACAATCTTTCAACAGATGCCCGCTCCTTAATGATCTCTCATCCCATCACACAGAGTCCGGCGACTGGACAAAAGAGTATTTCCCAACCCTAACTAAATGGCAAACAAAGAAAGAGTGTGGGATGTGTCAGATAATATAACACTATGAGATGTCATAAATAACACAATATCACACTAGAAGGCACAAATGTCTTGATTAGCCTGTTGAGGAGTACGATCACAAATATGTGATTAGAATGTTCACGAACTGAGAGTTCCACATTATGATGCGACAATTACCCTCAGAGATTTTTCCCATAAACTGTATAAAGAACACTGAAACTATAGATTGTTTGCGTAGAATTCTAGATGGAACCAAGAAAATAATTCACTCCTCACAGAGTTGTTTCCCAACCCCTCACACAGAGGCCATAGCCTGGATGAAGAGTGTTTCCCAGCCCTTCAAAAAGAGGACAGCCACTGGACGGAGAGGCTGCTGTTGGAAGCCAGCTGCCCGCATGATGGTTCTGTGATTATGATGGACAATTCACAAATATTGCTCGAGTGGTCTGGCGAGTCGGACAAAAAGTTCATCCGTCCAGATAAAAACGCGAGTCTGTCTGTCCACTCCAGTCTGATTGGACAGCTGCCCGAGTTGGGAAGGCTCCAGAGATACGTCGGCTTTGATTATTCCGAGTGTGATGAGTTGGCGCGGCCTCGGCTGCGAATATGGGATTCAATTTTCACAATCGGTGCCATCCAGGAGGGGGGCCCACGGATACGAGTGACATTTCACCGCCACACCGGCACACCACACCACACCTCACCACACCACACCACCTCATTGCAGAAGTACATAATAGTCCCCAGCTGTGGTCTAGACTCTCTCCATCTCCATGCAGCACTTTTCATTTTAAAACAGGAATCTCTGCCAG
Organism: Alosa pseudoharengus; assembly: GCF_046254945.1. Classification (NCBI taxonomy): domain Eukaryota; kingdom Metazoa; phylum Chordata; class Actinopteri; order Clupeiformes; family Clupeidae; genus Alosa; species Alosa pseudoharengus. Next base: position 22,753,003 of record NW_027468689.1, on the reverse strand, counting down.
GATTCCATTGGTAAAAGTGGGTCCCTAAATGCATTTTGCTCAGATTAACAGGTGTGTGTTTAATTTTAACGTCAGTGTCAAGATCTCAGGAGTTTGGAATGGTGGGTGTTGTGTGAGTGAAGGTGTTGTGGCTGTGTTGTGTTGTGTGAGGATGATTTTGTATTCTCAGTAGCCTCCCCTCCCTCTTATTTTGTGAGATTTAAACATAGCCTTTGATCCTGTGAAGGTGAGTTCCCCAGCTGGGCTCCTTCTGGTGCGCGCACGCCTGTCGCTGGCCGGCGAGGATGCATTCGGCAGACGTCAGAGCCCAGATTTGCCCACACCTGTTCGGTAAGAATGGCCAGATGCATGCAAAAGAACCCCCCGCTCTGAGGAGGTTCTCCAAGCAGACCAACGGCATGGGAAGACATTTTACACGTGATGGGAATGTTGGAAACGAAATACCGCAGCCTCTTCATCTGAAATGTACTTTCACACACTGTTAAGAGGGAGGCTAGGGAGGTGAATGAGATAACCGCGGGAAATATGCGCAAATAAATCAGAATTCCTTTCAACATGGCCTGGCTTTATTGAGGGAACTTTGTACGAGATGAGCGAATTAGAATAGCGGCGCAGTCAGAATGGCCTGGCAGTCTGCAGGGCGCCTCGCTGATTAAATGTCACATAAACTTCTACTTTGGGTGAGGGGTCTGTTAATAAGCACGCGAGCCCTTTCAGCCATTTCCATTTATCTGAAGGATGGTAATTACAACAGGACGGAGGTAGATGCAAACAGCGTGGCGGCTGCTGTTTTGCATCACACTCCTTCCCTCTATCCTTCACTCCCTCCCTCCCTCTGTTTTCCCATCACTCCATCCCCTCAATGGAGGGAGCCATGTAAGGAACATCTGCCCCTCAGCGTTGGGGTTGGAGTTAGAAACAGGAGCTGTGTGAGGAACGTGTAACTGCTCCTTCCCCTCAGCGTTGAGGTTAGGGTTAGTGTGAGGGTTATGTTTAAGGTTAGTTTGAGGGTTATGTTTAGGGTTAGGTTGAGGGGTATGTTTAGGATTAGGGTTAGTTTGAGGCAGAGCCAGTTCAGACCATGAGGCCCTAAGCAAAATCATGCTAGGGGGCCCTCCTACTACCTGAACTCTGAGGGCCAAAACCTTTTTTTTTTTTTAGTCACACCTGACACCTCAGTGCTCCCAATACAATCATCCCATCCCATGTCTATGGAAGTCTATGGAAATTACCAAATATAGTGTTTTGCCCCATAAAGGCCTAGGAGAAATAAAAATGATTGTGTCTGATCACCTTCACAGTTATAAATGCCCAGCTTTAGGGTCTGGGCTGCTTGTTTTTGATGCCTGCTGTACATGATTGTGCTGGTAGCCTACTGGCTGAGGCTGACTGTTCTTTACCTTTGTCTGTAGTAGAATACTTGCCAAAGACATAGGCTACTGCTCCCCCTGATTCTCTTCAATATTCTTTTTCAAACGTACACTATTTAAACGATCATTTTAATACTTCATACAGGCATCTATGTCCAGTGTGCAGCAAGTGTGCATCTATTGTCCAGTATGCAGCAAGTTTACTCGACTGCTGTTCCCGCTATTCATTCTTGTGAAGTTTCTTCTTCCATTTCTCATGCCCTGAATGGTAATTCCGTTTCATGATCATCTTCTTAATGTATGAGACACTGTCGCTATAACTGTATACCTGTCGCTAGCTTGACTCAAGGGGAGACGGGGGAGGGGACCTTCATTAACTTGCAGGGCCCTATGCAACTTGCTTAGTGTGCGTATAGGGAGAACCGGCCCTGGTATGAGGATTATTTTCTGGTTTACGGTTAGGGTTAGTGTGAGGGTTATGGTTATGGTTAGGGTTATGGTTACGGTTATGGTCAGGGTTATGGTTAGGCGTTGTGTAAGGAGCGTCTGACCGGTTTGGAGGAAACCCCCCTGACTGCTGTTTCCATCCCAGTCCCCTCCCGACCACACGGCAGGCTGCCAAGCAGAGTCTCATTCCCTGACAGCTGAGACAGGAGGCCTTTCCATCACGGGCCAGCCGGGGGAAATGAGAGCTGGAGACAGACCGCACGTGGGCATCACGGCTGCGAGGTGAGACGAGGCGTAGCGTAGCGTGGTGATATCTGTTTTATTTCCAGACCCATACAAAACCTGTATGCATGTCATGAATAATAGAGGCACACAACCACATGATTTACATTTCAACAACTTCACTAACAAGCATATGGTGAATAGATTCTCATGAGTGAGAGGTATATTATTCTGTGTGTGTGTGTGAGTGTATGTGTGTGTGTGTGTGTCTGTATGTGCACAGGTGTGTGTGTGTGCATTTGGGAGGGTGTAGGTAATAGTCATTGTCACCTCAGACGTGTTGCTTGGTCAATCTGGGGACTCATGCATTCTGGCTGTCAAGCAGGCAAATCCAGCAGAAACAGTTGGGTATCTCTCTCGCACGCTCTCTCTCTCTCTCTCTCGAATGCTGCAGGTATTTTTAGACAGCTGAAAACTGAAAGGAACACTGAGAAACTGGAACAGTGTCCGAGCCGAGCTGAGCTCCAGTTCAGTTCCGAGCCTAATCCACAAACACAGACGATGGTCATCAGCGCAAAGCACACACACACACACACACACACAATCAGTGGCCCCCCCACACACACATACACACAAACACGCACACACACACCTCCAGCCTCGCGCTTTGACCCCCCCTCCTGCCTCCACCTCGGCTTTTTGAGCCCCGGCTAAGATGAGGAATAGCAGCTCATGTGTTTTACACTGTCACAACAGACCCACCACAGCATTATTAATGAGGAATGTTAGAAACACATTCACTGCTATTATTACATGTTTCCTTGAGGGCAGAACTGGTGATGATAAAGTTCACCCATTAGACCAAACTACATGCAGCGCGTTAGATTCAGATTTCTCTCTCCCTCTTTCTCTCTTTCTCTCTCTCTCTCTCTCTCTCTGTGAAACAAGACCCTGGCAAATTAAATAACACATACATGTTTAAAGGCACAACAGAATGAATAGCTAAGTAAGGCAGAGGAGAGGCTATGGGAACAGCATAGGAGAGGCTTTGCGCTTGCATTCATTCTGACAGCGTAAGAAAAATGAGGCAGCCGAACGGCAGGAGAGCTAATTTCCCTTTGACTAATGCTGGGCGAGTGGCCCATGGGCCCAGGAGGGACCTCAAGATCATGCAGGAGGTCAGGGCACCGGGTCCCCCAGAGGATACACCGCCCAGCACTGGGATTCACAGGGGATCACTCCACGAGGTCCATGCTAGTCGGTTTTGGATATTGGTGGATATAGCAGCTTGACTTGAGTTCACACTAAAATAAATTGAGAGTAAGATGGAACATTTTTAAATCAAGGCTACAGTACAACTGTTTTGTTTGTTTGTTTATTTTGTATGAGATATATCTTTGTGATATATTCATCCAGAAAAAAGGCCTATTTCCTTGATTTAGAAATTATTTAATCTTAGATTTCACTTTGTGCTGTGTTCAGCAGTTCTTTACAGATGCAGATATACTGTATGCTAGTGAGTAGAGAATGGAATGGGGGGGAAAAAATATATTTGTTTGTGTGCAAAGTGGAATTTGCCTGTGGCTGTATAGTGCCTTTTCAACTTTTCAGTTGCGCAACTCCTAAACATGCGTGATTTCATAAGCAACTGTCTCAGTCAGTTGATTACACAAGGAAAGTGATCTACACCGCATATCGACTTGGGTCTGGCCTTTTTGTCTTTACTTCCTTGGCTGACGCTTGTATCCAACATACAGGCATCAATTAATTGCAGGGCCAGACTCCCTGGAGCAATGTAAGTGTTCCTTAAGGGCACAACGGTGGCAACTGGGAATCAAACTTACCACTTTGCATGCAAACCCTGCTCCTTAGCCACTACCCTACCACCGCCATCTTATATACATATGCAGTGCATATATTCTCTTCGGTAACACTTTACTTGACAGTATCGACATACTGTAAGAGTGACATGACACTGTTGTGAACACATGACACTGTCATGACACATGAAACCTAACCCTAATCCTAACCCTAAACCTAACCCTAATCCTAATCTTAACTTGTTATGACAAATACCGAATGTCACGTAATAACGGAAGTGTTATGTCATAAACGTTTATGACTTATTTAAGACACATTAATTCACACATTCACTCTTATGTCGACACTGTCAAGTAAAGTGTAACCTTCTCATCTATATAGTCATCCTGCGTTTGCCGGAGACTAGACAAATGAGAGTGAGGTGTTGTGAGGCATCTCTTTTGTTGTCGTGGCGGCCTGTGCAAACAGGAGGACCAAGGAGCGAATCGTTAGCCACAACATTGCAGCGAGGAGTTCACTCCCTGCCGTAGTCGTAGTGACAGTAATGTAAGAGGTTTCCACTGGATCTCTGGGACCGCAACGCACGGCTGGTTCAGCGGGCAGGAGGGACACTGGAGGCATCATGCAGCTGCGTAGAGGAACTGCACGCTGAAAAGCAAAACAGGAAGCTTTAGTTCAATGCATATGAATACATCTTTCAGAAATAGCACCTTCTGTGGAGGGCAGCACAGATTAAAATAACACGGGCCATGGTAAGAGGGATAAACGGCACTTCACGGTCAAATGGAATTGGAGAGGTTAGCGAGCGTCGGGGAGCTTTGTGGCCGCACGCTGGGACGAGTGGGGCGAATGGGCATGAAATTATCGCTCGCGCCATTCACACAGCCCCCCGACGCAGGGGGCGCGGATCTGCCGCCTCCACCGCCACGCATGCGCCCGCCGAGACTCATCCTTTGGCAGTCGCACGCATCGTGACAGCTTTTCACAAGAAGCTCACCCTCCCTCCACATGCCTCAGCAATGCTATTTGACACGCTAATGCTCCAAAGACTGACAGCAGGCCCTACGGGCATGCGTTTCATCAGCCTGGCTGAGCCTCGGCTAGCGAGGACATGTGCGTATGCTCTCTGAAGATAATACAGCTAACCTGTGAGGGGAAGGAAGAGGAAGAGGTCATTGTTAAAACTGGGGTGCCTTTAACGTGCCCTTGATGGGTTTGCATGGTGCATTATTCTCTGCTATAATATGCAACATGTCTCAGTGCCCTTGGTATATAAGCACAGGGCATTACTCTGAGCTGTACCACACGCACTGTGCCGAAATGCAGGACACAGTTTTATTTTTTTTTCACCCGTTTTTTTTTCTTTTTGTATAACATAGACCTACAACTATGAGTCATTGAGGACAGTCAGAGCCTACCGTGCAACGCAGACTGTGCATCCAAAGTGCTCATCTCAAAACAACTCATCCTTCAGAACGAGCACTTTGATAAGAGTGGTGAGGAACCTTTCCTTTGAACAGAACTGAGCTCAGAGATGCCGGAGCTGGCAGCAGAGAGAGATAGAAAGGGAGAAAGTCAGTGGTTCTCAAACTTTTTCTTTCATTCCCCACTTTGATCAAGGGGGCATTCTCGAGCCCCACCTGTCCCTCATTGCTCTAAGAAAGTGGTAGGTCAAGCTTAAAATTGTCAAATTTATTGAAATAATGACAAGTTCTAAATATATCCTCTTCAACAGAGTTAAAATCAGCTGGTGCTGCAGATATAATAATAAACTAGATGTACCGCAGAGCGGTACAAAATATGACCGCCGCCCAGTCCAGCACATTTTTTCCACAAAAAGAAATCACGCTGAAAGGCCTATATGATTCTAACTGTCTCACTAAATTGCATTATCCACACTCAATTCTCACTGGTATCTGCTAGACAACAAGTCCCGTACATATGTCTACTGTGTGAGTATATGTCATACGTATGAATGTGTGTGTGTGCGTGTGTATCTGTTTGTGCACATGTGTGCACATGAAATGGGTTAACATGACCCCTGGAGGCAAATATACGGAAAAAAAATGGTCATCCTAGGCCCTACAGTTCTCAAGATATTCACAGAGAACTGTGTCTGGCCTACCCTCCTTTCGGGGGGTCCAGTCCAGCGGGGGGGCTACAGATCAAAACGAAAAATGATGGTTCCATGCTATCCATGTGGGGGTACATGCCCACCAAGTTTTGTGTACCCCGGTCTTTCAGTGTCCCGGGGTAGACGAACCCCGCCTTTCAGTGACTCATTGACGGAAATTTGGAAATGCAAAAAAGAAAAAAAAAAAGAAAAAATCTGACTAAACCTATATGACCGCCGCTTCGCTGCGCGGCGGTCATAATAAATACATCACACACATATTTCTGTTTTCCAGCAACATAAGCATAGGCCATTTTACAGCATTGTACAATATATTCAATGAAATACCAACATGCTGCATTAAATGGATCCATAATCCAGTCTTACTGAGCACTGCTGGTTGGGAAATATTTTTGAAATAAACTTTGCAGGGATGTGATGTAGGCCTACTGTTTAATACATGGGATCACAAGAGTGCCTTCCAATCAGACGTTTCAGCGATTTTGCTCAGAAATAATACTGTCGCGATCGAGGCGCCTGTCCCATACTCAAGTTTCAGGTGAATGCAGTAATCTTATTTGCTAGGTGAGGTAGGTGCTTGTCTTTGCCTTGTAACTGGACATTTAACTCAAATGTATCGCTAAGATATATCAAATATATCGCTAAGATAGGCCAGCTTCGTCAAGAAATCTTCATTAGTGAACGTGCTTGCAGATTCAAACATGCGCTCTTCCTCCAAGAAGAGGCGACTCGGAGCTCAAACACGCGCGACAGCACTTTACCTCGGGAAAGCCACCTTGCCTCATTGTGAAACAGTACAGCCTTTTGGTCAGCTACCATCTCTTCGCAAAGTGCGGACAATAGACGCGATTTTAAGGGCCGGGTTTTGATGAAATTCACCACTCTCACAACAACTTGACACAAGCGCTTCCCTGTGAATAACACAGTGCGTCCATTGCGCATCGCGCAAAAACTCCTGTTTTTTACGTCAGTTCGCGCCCAATCTGGCATGTCTCCGAGACCCAGTAGTGGGTCGCGACCCACAGTTTGAGAAACGCTGGGAGAAAGTGAAGGAAGGGAGGGACGGAGGGAGGGAGGAAGGGAAAGCCCGAAGTGGACGAGAGCATCATAGAGCATCACAGTCCCGCCCACAGGAGTTTCCGGAAGTAAGAATTCAATGCAATTTCTCCATTGACAATTCGGGTATAAGCCATAAAAACTTAACTGCACATGGTAGACTCAAAACTCAAAACCAGCTACGGCTGTACTAAGCGATTGTGTATGCTCATATAGACGCCAAAAGTTCACGGGGCACTAACCTCGTTTTGAGATAAATGTCTTTTATTCGCGATGTCTTGGATAAGTACTTCATTACCCACCATCCTGAACAATCCCACAATCCCACAGTGATGCCTCTGATTGGTGGAAAGGCCGTTATGATCAAAGTTTGAAACTTTATCAGCGAAAATTATTGAGAAAAATGGCGGAGTCTTTTACTGCCTATGGCGAAAATCTTAATGTGAATAAAAACTTTCTAGACGAACATTGGTACTTGTATCAACAAGGATTGTGGTTTATATATCACACGAACTTAGTCAGGGCCACCATCAAATAGAACACTGTAAATGCTAGTTGGAACACTTAACTTTTCAGGTAGCCGATAGGCTAATCATTAGCCTTTCAGACATTAGAATGTCATTATAATGCTGCTAACATTAGCCTACATGCTGCAACAGCAACACAGGTATGAAATATATTATGTTTTAGTGACCTTGTTGTTTCTATGAACATGAATTGTTGTTATAGGAAACATCAACTTAGTCGAGGCATAAAAAGCCCTGTATATCCCCATTAAGTACTTAAACCTTTGAACTAGCTAGCTAGCTGATAGCACAAGCTGGATGCTGGATGCACTGCAGTAAAATGGTTAGCAAACCGTCCATGCCCCCGTGAATATTTCACTGTTTCAAGGACGAAATCAAGAGTGTCCAAAGGGGTGAAAACCACTTTAAATCGGGTCACATTATTGACTGTGTGTCGAGGGTCAGCTTGTGGGTTTTGTAAGGGCCAGCATGAGGGACAAGACCTATCAAACCTACGAAGTTGTGTGGTGAGTTTTGCAGGGAGGTTGGTAATGCTAGTTAACATTAGCTAGGCTACTGTAGCCTTCATACCAGGGTTTCTGTTGTCCGGTAATTACCGGACATTGGCCGGATAAAAAATGAAATATCCGACAAAATTAGATCTCTCCGGTCAAATTGTCCGATTGAAATTGGCTAATAATCCCGTCCCCTAACGCAATCTGAATTTCAGAATAAGCCTTAATATGTAAGCCTATATTATATGTCCTCTGGCTATGCTTTTAAATGAACAGGCTCTACCGTTTGAAAAGTAAGCTATTAAACAACACGAATAGCCTATGCTGCATTTCAAATAGGAAGCGTACGCGGCTTAAAATGTCCATGTTAAACAACGAAAAATTAGGCAGTTCAAACATGGCCAGGCCCAGGCAGACTAGCCTTGAAAGTTTTTTCAGAGGCCAGACGCGATAGATGATGATAAATTGGTAACGTCTGAAGCCTCAGATGTTCGGTCAACTCCACCACCACCAGATAAAAAGTAGAAGTGTCGGTATCTGTCGGAATCAGTGATATTGTAAGTGGAGTTGCGGGGGGTGCGGCCACTCCAAGACACTGTCATTCTCCGTGTACACTGGACATGCAAAGTGTTACCCAAAGCATACAGTAGGCCTATGCATTCTCTGTCTATGATCTGCAGGGTTAGGGCCTCCTTGACGAGGCGATTACTGGTCCGCGGATAATTTCTGGCACAATTAAACGGTATCATTGAACCGCGGCTGAAAGAAAAAGAAACTAAACATTTCCCAGAATAGGAAACATTTTTTAATTTATTGTTATCAAATAAAGAGGCATAGCATTAGGGGGTAGTGGTGTGAGCGCTCATTCTTGTGTGTGCGCATCTGTGTAAGTTAAACAGTCACCACTGGAGATAAGTGGGTAGCAGCAACAAACCAAACGAACGAAGCGGACTCTTGCTGTCCATGAAAATATACTGGCTAGATCTTGTTAGGCATGTTTAAGTTAGGCTAATGAACATGTTGCATTCTATACAGCCTGATTATGTCATTATTTAAGCTACATAGCCTGTCTCCAGTTTTCCTCAATTTGACTAATTAAGAAGGGATAATATGATAATTGACCGGCATATCATCAAAATGTCCGGAAAACGAAACCTCTGCTGGTCACTTTGACCGGCACCATTTTTTTCTAGCGGAAACTCTGCTTCATACTGTACGAGTCATATAAAAAATTAACCTAGAAATACTTCTTCGTACATTTAATGAACATTTTGTGTAATAATTCACAGCAAGTTAATAAACTGAATATGGTGGTCCAAGAGCAGACCATGCACCAGTCATGGCATCAGGATGGCAGTCAGATAAGAAGCACTGCACAATGTTGCTAACGTTAACGTTAACTGCTTTCACACACACACACACGATATAAAATGCACGATGGTAAATATAACATTCAATACCAAAACACTATTATTTACACGATTACTCCTGAAATAACTGCTATTAACTATATAAAAATCACTGTTTGGAGGAAAGGGTTCGCATGCTGTCGCCAGTTGGAAATGATTTCGCGCTGGTTCGTGCTGCTTATATATTTTTCAGTGAGGCGCGGTGGTGAGTAGTTCTCACTCGGAAATGAAAATATGTACAGACTTTTTTTGGACTTTCTCTTCGTTTTTTCACTCGAAATGATATGTTGTATGCTTATGTTGTGTGTTATGAGTTATGCCGTAGCTGATTAGCCTAAGACATGCTCTAAAACTCTTTAGATACGGATTTTTCCAAAACGTCAATGGGAGAAATTAATGGGAAATTTACTTCCGGAAACTAAGCTCTCTCGGAGGAGGGGCGGGACTGTGATGCTCTATTAGAGATGCAGATCACATGACCAGACTCTGAAGATCCAGACAGAATTGTATCCTTGGCAGACCCCACGCCAGACATGGAGATCTCTACTATGTCTCCTCTGCTCACCAAGCGTGGAGATGCCGAGTCGGGCCAACAGAGCATCTACTCTAGATACCCTCATTAAACACACACACACACACACACACTCAAACAGACACACACACACACTACTGTAGATACCGTCTACATTACACATGGTTATTAAAGCTACGCTCTGTTGCACTGACAAGTGGAGGGAGATCGAGAGACACTTTTCCAGTCCATGTGGGTCGTTGTGATAACAGGGAGAGGGAGGAGGACTCTGAAGACATTCTTGTGATGGTAGTTGAGCGAGGAGTCCAGCTGTGAACTGACCTGGTATCTGAGAACAACAGTTCCACATGTCAGACAGCACAGCTCATTGGTCAACAGAAATCATTTTGATCATAAATAAACATTAAAACAAAGCTGAAGTATACTCAAAGCCCTAATTTCAATAGCCACGTTTACATGGACACTTCTATTCCAATTAGAAACGGAATAACGGCTCAATCGGAATAAAAACTGTCATAAACACCTCAATCAGAATGCATCATGAATCAGAATTTTAATCAGAATAAAAGAGGTGGTGGAGTCCGCTCCTATTCCGAATGAACACTCGGTCATTCGGATTGCTGTATGTTCTCAAGGAAAAGTAGACAACAATGGCTATTCCAATCAAAGATTCTAAAGCCCTTGAGGGCACCTGATCGGAATAGAATGTACCCCATCTAAACAGACCATAGACTGTATGTATATACAGTCTATGAAAGAGACGGCACAAATTTTTCAATTGGAATAGTTTAATTGGAATGACAAAAACACTGTCCATGTAAACGTTGCTAATGATGGGCAACATGCAAAGTCTAAAGTGTAACTAAAGCTGATTTAATAACCAAACTAAATCTATTTGCTAATTTAATACCATGAGCAAGAGATCTGAATCACAAACATCAGAGGGTCAGCGCAGTGTTCCCACACGACATACACTTTTATTGAGAGCATGCCTATGTTCCCACAGCCCTATGTTTCTACAGCACTGTTCCCACAGCCCTATGTTCCCACATTTCAATGTTCCCACCCTAACCATTTCCAGCCCTAACCCTAATTTTGAAAATGTCCTAGAAATGTGGGAACATAGGGTATCATTTTGAGAGAAATCTTAGAAATGTGGGAACTGTGGGAACATAGGGCCTAATAAAGAGAAAAATCTTAGAACTGCGTGAACATAGGGCCTAATTTTCAGTGAAAAAAAATCTTAGAAATGTGTGAACATGAGCTGTGGGACAATTGGGCTGTGGGAACATAGGGCTGACCCCTTTTTATTTCAAATATTTCATCCTAGGTTATTTCTCTATTTTCGGTCCTGACTAGAATGATCTATGATTCGATTTTATGAGATGGAAAAATATTATTCCATATCTTATATTATAAAGTTCAGAGAGTCACATCTGATTGTTTCAGTTTGTTTAAAAATTATTTTTGTTTACAGTTTCAAAGAGAACAGCATTGAAGTGTTCCCCATATGCCAAGGAGAACAAAGGTTTTTTTTTTTATGTGCAGTTTATAGATAGCCTGTAAGCGAGCGTGATTTGGATGCAAGAGGTTACAGCATGCATGAAAAGTCAAGGGCTGAAACATATGCAGAAGAGTTCACAACACGAAAATAAACACTCAGTGCCTAGTCAAGGGCACGCACATGACTCAAGGATTGAACAAATGCCGGCTGTGAAACAAGTTGAATTTTAACTTGGAAAAGCATTAAAACGTGCCATTTCTTCTCCCCCCAAGGTTCCTGCCTCTTCCCAGAGCCATAAACACAGACACACAACACACACACACATACAACAGACACACACACACACACAGAACACAACACAACACAACACAACACAACACAACACAACACAACACAACACACACACACACAGAACACAACACAACACAACACAACACAACACACACACACAGACACAGGGGTGGACCGACTCTGGCCCAGATCTGCCTCTAGGCTGCAGAGGCAGTTAATCACTCAGCACTCCAGCGACAACATCATCGAGATATTCAGCCATGACATGTTTTGAAAAAGCCTTTGAATTCCAATTCAGAGCAGATTGCACATCTGCAAACACGCGTCTCCGTCGGTGCAAGGCCATCTGTCTAGACAAGCACTTATGGGACAGGCTAAGACAATCACTATATTTAACCAAGGCGATGAGAAACAATCCCCAACACATGATGCATGCTGAGTGTTTGAGGTCATTGTATTTCTAAAGGTGTTTGTTTTCCACACTATTCAACAGATTGCATGTATGTGTTTTGTGTGTGTATAAGCGTGTGTGTGTGTGTGTATTTTGTGTGCATTACTGCATGGGTTCCCAAAGTGGGGGTCGGGACCCCCCGGGGGGTCGCGGGACGCCGAGGGGTGGGTCGCGAAATGATTTCCATAAATCAAATACATTTTGGAAAAATAAAAGAGCTGTCACTTGACCGCACTTTAAAGACAGATTTTAATTCCAAGACGCTTGCTGAGTTCTGGATTTCAGTCGAGAGGGAATATCCACAGCTATTGAAGGCCGCGATCAACGTACTGACGCCGTTTGGCTCCACATACCTGTGCGAAAAGACTTTCTCTGCACTGACATATTAAAAACAAATACAGATCGCGTCTAAATGTGGAGGATGATCTCCGTGTGGCCGTCTCCACAATTAAACCAAGAATGGACTTGCTGTGTTCCGCGTATAGCGCGCTTCCATCTCATTATATGAGATTTACGCTGAAAGATAGTTGCCAAAATGTAAATTTGCACAGCAACAATGTACATATGTTTACAACAGTTTGTGGATATTACCCTGACTGAGATATTCTTCTGTTAAAATGGAAATTAATGTTTCAAAGTTAAGTTTGCACGACAGCAAAAATGTGCACTCATGTTACATGGGTATTATTTTTTGACTAAGGTATTCTGCTTTTATCATATAGTAAATTTCTATATGTAAAATCATAACAGACTGCTCTGTTCTTTTTTGTTGTCGTTAAGCCCGTGTTTGGATAAGCCTAGTGCGTATGGCCGGTGCACACATTTTATTTTATTTTTTGAGTCACATCCAGGGATAGTGGGGTTCGCCAGTCTCTGGCACGGTTATTTTGAGGGTCGCGGGTTGAAAAGTTTGGTAACCCCTGCATTACTGTGTGTGTGTGTGTGCATTTATCTGTCTGTCGTGTGAGTGTGTATGTTTGTGTGTGTGTATATGTGTGTGTATGTGCATGTCTCACTGGTTGCCAAGCACACCTACCTCAGCTGCTTAGCCCCTTCACTTTCCACAGCTGTGAGGAAGACAAAGAGGAGAAGAAGAAAACGGTCCGTGATGTGACATGACGTGGAGGTGTGTGACATGCTCCCCGCTGAGCTGGCAATGCGCTGCGGCGTCTGGAACTGACAACTTCATGATTGGGCCTGACACTAATAGCAGCCACACAGATGATTCTGGATAATGTGCACTTAAGCTGATGGCATGAAGGAACTGCAGTACCCCCCACCCCAGCCAACCACCAGCAGCTCCAACATAAAGTATTATCTCATCTGACACTATGGGGCTTTGAAATGTCATTGTGGCAATCTTGGATGGATCGTTCACAGCAGTGTACCTTAGATGACTGGCGGGAGAGAGAGAGAGCGATTATAGAAAGGGAGGGAGAAGAGAGAGAGAAGAGAAACATAGAAAGAGAGAGAGAAACGTATAGAAAGAGAGGGAGAGAGAGTTATGAGGCACAGCTCCGTGCCTTGATTGTTCACCTGCTGTGCTGTTTAGACTCAGCACTGAGAACAATGAAAACAAGCCGTAATGAAATATGAAAGAAATCAATGAGAATTGATGGCTTATGGCTCTCAGTGGCTCTCTCCCCTAGTCTATTAAAAAGAACGGACTGCAAGATATTACATTTTATTACCTCATTCAATTCCGGAGCTTTGTCCTGTTTATCAGATGGACAGAACTGGCACAAACTCATCTTCCCCGAGTGATTTGGTGATGAAATGTCAGCTCAGACTCACTCGGTGCGCCTCGCTCAATGTCTTCCTCTATTAGAATGCGTTTCACATTAAATTCACCCCATCGACACACTCCCACACAGGCTGGCTTGTGGCCTCGTCCCTGTGGTGACGAAATGGTTGAGACTGCCGTTTAACGATCCACTTTGAAACAAATAGACACAAATTGATTCGTGACAAGAATGAATGAGTTACATTATCAGACTGCTTCCAATATTTAACAACAACAAACGCTATCAGTAAATGAATGTTATTACTCGTACATTCAAAAACGTGTTCTACTAACTGCATGATCCAAACCTTCACTTGTGTTATTGGTCAAAACCTCCGCCCTTAATTTGCATGCAAATTAATCATTTGTTTTTTTTACTGCACAGTTGCATTGGAAAAATTAAAGCATGGCTAAATTAGTATTGTCACTGTAATTGATTTAAGTCGCATCCGCTATTGGCCTTTGCTGAAAAGTGAAAATAATTTCGCTCCTTGTGACGAATGGCTTATCATGCTTATCCTTAGTGCGCATACACAAAGGTACACTGGCATAACTGTGTGCTCAGGGACTGAAGCTGCCGCTTATTAATTGAACGAATGAACTGAAACATTAAAAATGTATTGCCTCAGGCTAACATATGTTCAAAGCAGCCACCAAGACCACACAAATATCTTGAGAAAAAAGACAACTGCCTTTAAGACATGTCACAGAGGAAGACGTGAGTGTGATCTTTAAGACCTTGGTTTTATTTAGTGTTAAGAGCAGATTTGCAGGGAAATTACGATACTGGGGAAATGGAAATTTCGAGAGTGATCTATTCTGTTTATTGTCCATAACATGTCACTGAATGAACTATGGCCCTGGTTATTATAGTGCTGAAAACATGCATTTGTGAGACTGTGTGTGTGTTCCCGTTCCTACGATACCATCTATGGGCATGATGTGGTACATATCTCACTAGTTGTTTTCAGAATATATCATATATCATGATGTGGGGGAAAAAACACAACCCTGTTTTCCTCAGTCGGCATGCACCATTAGGTGTGTTTTCATCAGCACGGCATCATTGTTCCCGGGATGGTCCGTAAGCCATGTCCAGACCGGTCTTATGATAAACGATCTGCGGGAGCTGGGAGGCGTTAGGTGCCTGCCTGACACGTCCACTGGCCTTGTAAACACTGGAGATCCATATGGAGATTAGTCTTGAGGACGGCAGCAGAAAAGCCCAGCTAAACCGTATGCAAATCCAGCCCCTCAGGAGGACAGGGACACACACCGGCACTATAGATTAGTGGACTTGAAGATGATCCATCTTGTTTTTCTTTTTTTCTCTCTCTCTCACGCTCTCTTCCTCTTCTTCCTCTCCCGGAAAAGCAGCCCCGGACTCAGCCGCTTGTGGTCACGGCCAATCATCAGCCTCGGGAGTTCTTTGCAGCTCCTAACAGAAGGAATGTGATGGGGAACACTAGAGAGCCAGGACGCTAGAACGCTAAAACGCTAGAATGCTAGAACGCTAAAGCCCTAGAATGCTAAGACACTCTAACGCTAGGACGTGAGACTGCAATACTCTGGATGAGAGCAGACTGTGGTTTAATCTCACATTAGTACTGGAGTCTAGGAAAGCTTTATGTGCTGATATTATTTTTGGGTCTGTGGAAAGTAACAAAAAAGGTTGGAATAAAATGTTGCCTTTCCAATTTAATACAAACATGGTAAAATGTCAACTGTAAGCTATTGCCCTGAGAATGAAAGCAAATGTCTCTGATAGGAATGTTTCAGGTGCATTAATGGCATGTTATTTGTAGTGGAAACACACACACACACACACACACACCAAAAAGTCTTTGATTTTGTTTTGTATTTGTTTATAGACACTGAGTGGAAATCGCAGTGGTAACCTTTAGAGAGACATTATTGTATACAATTGCACACATGCTCAGAGAGAGAGATGGGGGTAACATATCTAATGTGGCATTCATGCCCCGTGAAAAACAGGAGCACCCAATAATAGCTCTGTTTTTACCTTTGATTTCATCATCTGTTTTTTTCTTTCTTTCTTTATTTTGGGTGTATTTGTACCCCGTGTGGGTCTCTGATGTGTACGAGTGTATACGCAGAGGGTGTCTATGTGTCAGTATGCTTGGAGAATGTGTGTGGGGGGGGGGGGAGTGTGCATGTGTTGGTGACTGGGTGTTTGAGTGTGTGTTTCTGATATATCTGGTGACAGTCTATGTAAGTGTGTATGTGTGTCTCTGAGTGTGTGTGTGTGTTTGTGTGTGTTTATCTGATGTATCTATATATGTGTGCTGACAGTCTATGTAAGTGTGTCTATGTGTGTCTTTGAATGTGTATGTGAGTGTGTGTGTGTGTGTTGTGTGAGTGTGTGTGTGTGTCTGTGTGTGTGTGTGTGAGAGAGAGAGAGAGAGAGAGTGTGTGTGTGTCTGTGTGTGTTTGTGTGTGAGGAGGGAGCTCCCGCTGTCTCCCGCTCCTGTGCCGGAGGGCCATGATGGATGGCGACCCTGGTGTTGTGTCATCACTCAGCCGCGGCACAAGAGAAATGGATTCCGCAAGTGGACGGGAAAACTCACCTTCCCTCCACTCTGTCTCTGTTTCCATTCAAGATCCCGGCCTCTCCGAAGCCTCGGCCACAGATATATAAAACTCACCTTCTCTTCCACTCTGTCTCTGTTTTTATTCCAGATCCTGGATCCCTACAAAGCCTTCACCACACAGACAACACAAAGGGCTGTGGGATGGAGGGGAGGGATGAAGGCACACATACACACACACACACACACACACACACAAACACACAAACACACATACACACACACACACACACAAACACACATACACACACACACACACACACACACACAAACACACATACACACACACACATACAGTAGACACACACACAAATATCGGTGCATACACACAAACATACACACACACACAGGCACACACACAAATACACACAAACACACACACACACACAGGCACAAACACACACAGAGAGACACGTGCACACACACACACACGAGGGCATTAATCGCTTGTTGCATCAGCCCTGGACTGTCCTCTCATATTCCTCCTTCAGGTGAGCAGATTAGTCCTGTTGCCCAGGTGACCTTGGTCGTGAATGGAAACAAATGATCCGTCCTCCATTCACAGAGACACGTAATGCTATCGGCTGCGAATGCTAAATATAATTATTTCACAATAATCTGAGTGCGAATCTCACGGTCCAACTTCTCACGGCTCTCTGCTCCCATGTTGATGAGAACTAATGTTCGAGCAAGCCAGGCAGCGTGGATGAAATTGCAGTCTAGCGTACCTCAATGGCGCTCTCTTTCAGCAATTTCTGTGAAGAATAATCTCCATTTCAAAGCTATAGTAACGTGATTGGGATGAATGGAATAAGGCTCTAAGAGAGCTCACATTAAATACATACATGGCTGATAATGGCAGTTCAGTGTCACTATGATGAATTGGTACATCTTACGTATGCAAATTAGACAGAGAACGAAATGATAGTTTTGATTCGACTATACTTGTGAGCACCCTTTACAAGTTATACTTTTTTAAACATTTTTTACAAGTAAGGAACCCTGGAGCTGTCATTGCAAGATAGTTTTTTGTGTTTATCCAGAAAACGTGTGCTTACTTTACTAAAATTGTGTGCTAATTTTACTAAATTGCGCTCTCATTGTACTGAATTGTGCTCTCAATTCACTAGATAGTCTTCTCAGTTTAGTAAATTGTGCGTACGTTTTACTAAATCATGTGGAGGTTTTACTAAATAGTAAAATTGTGTAAATTGTGCTCTCATTTAATTTTTTTATAAAATTAGCACACAATTTAGTAAAATGAGACCACAATTTAGTAAAACAAGCGCACTATGTAGTAAAACGAGCACACAATATACTAGATTGTTCACACAAAATGAGACCACAATTTTGTTAAATGAGTGCACAATTTAGTAAAATGAGTGTACATTCTGTTGATATTCAAAAATATGTGCAGTGCAGTGACACCTCCTGGGCTCCATACTAAAATGTTTCTCAATATCTAAAAAAACAGGTACACATCCAAATTTACAGAAAGATCATGGTTTAAAACCACAGGAAACACACTTATTTTGCTAAGGGTTAAAACCCACAGGAAATACACACACACATACACACACTGATGGAAAACAGTAGGCTACTGTAGGCTACTGTATACAGTAACTCTGCTAGAGGGACATAGCCGTCCACAGTGAGAGTGCAGATCGGGCTGCCGCACAGCGTAAGGTTTCATCGAGCCGCTGCTTCAGCGTAGCTCTCCTGCTTGCTGGTGTTAATTAAGCGTGTTAGCTTCCTTCCCCGTCCACCGGCAGCCCAGACGGAGTGCAGGACGGGGCATTGGACCAGGAGGTGCTGGAGGAGGCAGGAGCGGCTGGGGTCCATCGGAGAGCACGCCCGCACTGTCAGATAAGTCACTTCTCTGGCGCTTGAGGCGACAATCTGGTTCTGCTTCTTCTTCTCCGAACTTTTCTTAATTTGTTTTTTGTGTGCACTTGCGCTCGTCAGCTCAGCGGTAATCCTAACGAACAGAAATCAACCGTTGATTGAGGGTGGATTTCCAGGCCTCTGAGGCTCAGTGCAGGCGGCGCTGTCGGACCTCTGCTGCAGGCCCGGGTCTGTTCTGAGACAAATTGTTTGATTTTAAAACTCTAATCCTTTGTTCAGTGTCATTACAATCTCTCAAATCTCTTGAGACCTTTGGAGCATATGTTTTTCTGTGCAGATGTTCACAGTGAACTGGAAACAAATGAACAAGAGTTAGAAAATATTCACAAAGGTTTGCCTTTGTTTGCTATGTTAAACTCATCTCTAGTTTTCCCATTTAGAACAAAAGAACGTTCTGTAGTGCGCACCAAAATCTGCTCTGTTCTGCACCAGAACCATAGCAGCACCGTTGGCTCTCGTGTTTCACAAGCTGGTGCTTAAGCAGGAGATATCAGATTTCTAAGAGCAGCATATCACCCTCTTTGTCTGCAGGAATCTGTGTCAGTCTCAGCATCAGGGGACCTGCCACTTATCTGACAGTTTAATAGTATGGACACCCTCCGGGCAGTCTGGAGTGAGACTTGCTATTGGGGATTCATGCATATTTATGTACTGTACAGCCCTTGTAGACGTTGTATAGGCATTTTTAAACACAGTTGTCTTAAGTAACAGGGAATATATGCAAAACAAAATGACACAACACACACCTGACAGACATTGTCACACCTTACCTTTACCTGTGTTGTCTTTGGTAAAAAATAAACCAATATATTTAACAGAAACCCCTCTAATAACAATAATTTGTTTTTCCTGAAGTGAGCCTAGACATTCACAAAGTTTGTGATGAATGACAGGTTCTATGTTCATATAAAATAGATGTGGAATTAAAAAAATAATTTAGCTACTTTATTCTAGGATTTTAGGTAATTTTTCAGTCCTAAGGCAAAAGAGCTTTACTGAATGTTGACACCACATGAGGGGAAATCAATGTTTTTTTTTATTAACAATAGACACAGCACCCATAGAATTGATACTATTTCGGAAACCAAAAGACCTACACTGCTACATCTGGCATATTTCTCAAAACTTGCGTAGTACTAAAAAAGGTGGGATATGATTTAC
The DNA here is from genome assembly GCF_046254945.1 of Alosa pseudoharengus. NCBI lineage: Eukaryota > Metazoa > Chordata > Actinopteri > Clupeiformes > Clupeidae > Alosa > Alosa pseudoharengus. Next base: position 22,733,287 of record NW_027468689.1, on the reverse strand, counting down.
ACCATTATGTGCTATGTTGTATAACCAACTTCTTTGCCGTTACATTGACAAGGCTATAGGGAAGTACAAAAAGGACCAGGTAGATAGTAGACGATGGGAAGCTAACTAGAAAGATTGCTTCGGTCTTTTTTATATTAAAATGGTCTTTCGCCAGTTTATTATTTCAATGTCATGATGAAAAATAAACACACATTAAGTGTCACATCAAATTGCCTCTGCCAGTTAAGCATAACAACAGCAGGGTAGACAAACCACATTATCAGAATCTATAACTTCATAGAGGCCAAAAAATAAGTTTTAGGCTGCAGCAACCAAATCACATCTTACTCTCCACTTGCACTACACTGTGAAATATAACACCGACTATCTAGAATTCAAAGTAATCAGATCACTTCTGAAATCGTATTATTCCGCAATAATGCTTCCCGAGCAACAAACAGATGCAGAAGTTGATTTTTGTTTGCACAGTAATATTAATGGAATGTGTTAAGTTTGCAGAGTGTTTTACAACAGCTTCCAACACAGTTTAGCCAATCCTAATAAGACTATCCATTTTAGGATGTACAGTTTCTTTGCAAGCCAATATCAGACATCTTTTGTCATTATACTTTTCAATTTGAGATCTGCTGGATGTAGACTGTTGAGGACTGAGAGCAATGCTCGGTGTCTGTCACCTGGTGTCTGCTGTGGCTAGAGAAAGCCCTGACTCCTCTGAACATGACTCCTCACAGTCTGGACTGAGAGTTTTCGTATCCAAAAACCGCAAAGGCATAAAAGTGTCTCCCATACTGAACTGAACTGCTGTGTTCGCTGCACTCACCTTCCTCCAACCATCTGACCCACACACTGGCTGTCGCTCCAAAAATAAACATTTGTGTTGTGTTTTTGAGGTTCACACGTCGTTTTAGAATCAATGATTACCCTCCAGACCAAACTTTTGATGGGAGACAAAAAGTTCATTTGGAAATGGTATGCCTACTCGTTAACAGAATGCACAGTTTCTATAATCTAATTAATGACTAATTACAGAGTAACGCTCAAAATCTCTCAATTAAGAGACACAGTGACAAAAAACAATATTTTAATTTGGTCATCATTAAGTGCACCCTGCCTTCTGCTCGGAGCTCATAATCGATACTAAATTTCACTGACTGAGCCTTTTCATTGCCTGATTGTTTATCATGCTTCCCCTTTTTTTCGCATCTTCTCTAAACGGGTTGAGACTCTAACAACATAATCAGGGTCGGCTCATTAGTCGAGTGGATGTGTGGATGTTTGGATGCTGCTGCTGCAGAAGAACGCGTAATGACATTTTGATTATTGCTACCACTGCATTCCTGGGTCATTATGGCCCTCTGCTTCATTTACACCGCTAATGGTAGGCTACTGCTCTTGGCCAGCCTTACGACAGGTCACAAAGTTTTGCTTGGGTCACTTTGGGGCTCTTAGTACGGCATTAGGGGTACCGTGTGTCCACTATATCACGTCAGTGGGCTGCGTGGTGGAGAAATTAGACTGCTTGACCTCACTCCAGAGGTGTCGTGATTCCAATTGGATTTGCAATCATTGTTGTCTCAGCAGAATGGGACAATAACTTTAGCGATGGTCGTGCCAAAGCACTTCATGACATAGTGCATGTAGTTAACGCAGCACATCACATAGCAGCACTGCTGTCTTGTAACAGAAAAAGAACAGCTTCTCCTGTGAAGTAAACGGTTAGCAGCACACCAGGTGTCATAACTCTCGTCGCTGTACAAGTAAAAGCCGCTGTCATCTTAATCATGCCAGCGGCTCCCTCAGTAAGGACGAGATTTCATAAACCTTGAAGGTGAGAAATGCCTTAAGGAACATTTTACAGTGACCTATTCCTGTTCCCTTCACAGATGAGGAACGGAGGAAGAAAAAGAGAGAGTGAGAGAGAGAAAATGAAAAAGAGGGAGCGAACGGGAGCCACAGAATTGTGGATGACTCGGTTGCTCTGTGACATTTGCTAATGTAGTGAAGCTCCCTTGAGTTTACTTTCAATCTGCAGGTGCCTGCCTTCAGCTATGCAGTCAATTTAGCTGACCAAAAGTAGGCTGAAGTTATCTGGAATTAAATTAATAAAAGCAGAATGACAATAAGTTATCCCCATGGCGTGTCTACTTTTTTTAATCAGATGCCAGGTCTTCTAGCAGGTCAAATATTAATAGAGAGAGCTCTTGAAGTGTATGCATATTAACTCGCTGCTGAAAGTGACCTCCCACAATAGCAAAATTACTGACCTCAAGAGAAGAGGACTGTCCTCTGCCTTAAATTAAATTACAAAATGTTTCGTCACCGGTAATACCCAACAGAGTAAGATTCCACACTCCCCTCCTAAAGCCTGACCTTCGGGCCACTGCCTTCTCAAACACTTTGTCTTTGCATGGAGGGAATTTCTGAAATCATTTTTCAAATAATGCTATGTACACCCACCCAACCTATTTTTCCACTGCAATGTTTCCACTTTGCTGTTGCGCCCACAGTGCAGTAAAGGGAGACCCTGTGCATCATTTTACAGGGCTGCACGTTAACTTTTTTTGCTCATCATACTACCGAGGTTGATTGTTTTGTAGCACAATCCACACAATCTCTGTCATCAGTATGGCCAAAGTCCTTTTAGGCAAGTCCCTCCACTCGGCGGCCATACAACACTTTGCAACGCTTTTTGGGCACTTATCGGGCATCTATTTCGGGTAGAACTGCGCGTGCGCAATGCTTCACGAATCACGACACACCAACCTCGCTCCAGCTGCAAGACCACAACACATGAGCTGCCAACTCTCACACATTGAGAGTGAAATTCATTCATTTGATTGGCTCCATGCACTCTTACACCAATCGAATGCGTGAGGATTGACAGCTCACAACATACCACATGATTGGCACGATGTATTCACAAGTCAATCATTTAATAAGCTGGCAAGTCATCCACAGCAGAAAGCATGTGCTACTGTACATGTATGAAGCAGTGTTTGTTCCCATACTTTAGAAATGTATTGTCTAGTTCATCACACTGCAGAAAAAGTGCATTTGTATTCCACTCATAGTAGGGGATTGTAACAGATCGAAAGGACATCAACGATGTCTCTTAAACTGGCGTGGACCACCGCGTAAAGAATTTTTCTCTGAGAAGAAACACCCTTTGCTGCCAAACCAATATCTCTTAATGAGATCACGTATTCATAATTAAGGAGTATTGATTTGCCACAACACTCAGCGTCTGAGTCACCTTCAGCGTAATTACTTCCACCGGTGGAGGAAGAGAAATAATAAATAAAACAGAAGAGACTCTCCTCTTTTTAGTTTCTTTCCAAATTTCAGTCACTTTTTAACGGTTTGCTTTAAACAAAACAAAAAATTCATCCCTGTTGTAAAGATTCTAACAAACTGCTGATAATAAGATTATTTAATCAAGAAAAGCAAAGCTTTGACCTGAGCAATATTGCAATAAGGGCGGTAAACAAAGCAGGAACATTTGCTTCTCTTAGGAAAATAACACATCTTTATCACCTAGCATGATTAAATAAAGAAAGCTATCATTCTCATAAAAATATTTCTGTTAATCCAAAACCTGCCATACTGTAATATCTGTGCTGTTCAGCCTGAATGAGTCATTGGACATTGCTACGGCTAATCTTATCTAAGTACTTAATTAATTTAATGTCTTGGATAATGGGGTTAACGCACTCATTTGATGCCCTAACACTTTTGAACTGTGGATTGACTCCGCCATTGATTGCCGTCCAAGTGCCAGGTCGTTTGTATTCTTAATCAAGCAGATTTGGGCACAGTTGAAGGTCTCTGCTTTTTACGAGCATCTGAATGCCGTGCATAGGCACTTTGTATTAGCAACAGCAGCCACAAGCTGCAGCAATACAACAAAGTCATGGTGTCCGCCATTGCATCAGTGTGTCCATGCGTGTGTGTAGGATTACTTAAAGGAGGATCTCGTGTCCATTGCACTGATGCGTGCCACAGGCGTCCTGACACCCTCATTAGCGACTGTGTGTCCAGACTCATTGATTGTTTTGCCTGTGGCCTCGCCGCCCGGCGCAGTCCACTCAGGTCCGAGTTGCTGATTCAGAGCGACGGATGAGCACGTTGATTAACCGAAACCCTCAAAGTCATTAAAAGTCACTTTCTCAGGATCCCATCCGTCAGTGAGCCACTCGCTCTGCTCGCCACCATACACCCGCCCGCCCGGCTGCTCGCTGCTGCTGGGTATCCCGTGGGGTTGCCCTGGCCCTCTCGGAGGCAGATGGCTCCTCTGTGGTTGTTAGGGGAGATGGAGCGGGCGATCGTTTGCCCCCGCAGGGGCATGGCTCCATGGTGAGGCTCCATAACGCGCAGGCTCCATCGCCACCGCAGGGCTCGGTCGGAGAACCGGAGAAGCCATCTCTCCAGAACCTCAAACCCGACCCGCACAGCCAAACATCAGCGTGGATGTGCTGAATCAGAACGTTGGGAAATGTTGCGCCGTGCTGCTAGTCCATTAAATAGCAATTAAGGGGTGGGTGGGATGGTTGGGGAGAAATATCATTGTTCCGGTTGGTGCCACCGCTGGCATTACTCACAGGTTGCCTCCCCCTGTGTTGAGAGAAGGCTTGTTTGTTGTTTGTTTTTTTGTTGTTGTTTTACGTACCCAGATTCTGGTTTGGGGATGTTTTTCAGTCACACAGCGGTTTGCGGACTGAGGGATGGCTGCACAGTGTGCGCGAAGCACATGGGTATCATAAAATAAACATAATGCACTTCAGCGCAGACTCCCGCAAGCACTGGCAATATGTTACCACCACAGAGGCCTAAGCACTGTTTACTCAAACTGTGTTGCTGTGCTGATGAATTACTTATAATAATGGCACAACAATGAGAGGGAGAGAAAGAGTGAAAAAAAAATCAAACGTAAATTACTTCCAACTTTATTTTGCCAAGTTTGCCCTGTGCTTTTTTTCTGTGTGTGTGAAACGAATGCATTAATAGCTTGTTTGTCTCATTGTGTCTTCAGCATATTGACCCACTGAAAGCTCATTTGTCCAAACAAAGCAGAATAATTAGGCCAGAGACAGTTCATCCAAATAAGTCATTACTATTCTGATAAAAAAAAAAGTGTTTTATATATACATTACTTTAAGAATGATTTATTTCGGTCCTCAGCCAATTTGTTTCCAAATAGCAATTCATCAGAAAACAAGCAAACAAACGGAGCTAAAGGGAACTGAAAAGGACAGACACGCTGTGATCTATCACGCAGTGGGACGTGGAGGTGGGTGGAGGGGGGTGGGGGAGGCGTGTAAAGTGATTGCAACCTCAGTGGGAGACGAGACAAGCACATGGAAAAGACAGGAATATTTATTAGCTGATGAGTTTTTAAGTGCCGGTCCCTTCTGCCCCCACCGAGGAGCCATCATCCTCTCACACTGTCCTGGCACTGACAATTACCTCGTCAATCTCGGCCTGGATTAACTACACTGTCACAACCCAGAGACCAGACAGCAGAGGGTTTGGTACCAGGTAACCCAGAGCAGACAGCAAAGGGCTCGGTACCAGGGAACCCAGAACAGACATCAGAGGGCACGGTACCAGGGAACCCAGAACAGACATCAGAGGGCACGGTACCAGGAAACCCAGAAGAGATAGCAGAGGGCTCGGTACCAGGGAACCCAGAACAGATAGCAGAGAACTTGGTACTTGGAAACCCAGAACAGATAGCAGAGAACTTGGTACCAGGTAATCCAGAACAGACACCAGAGGGCTCGGTACCAGGGAACCCAGGACAGAAATCAAATTATTCGGTACCGGGTAACCTATAAAGGAGACAACAGAGGGTTCAGTACCAGGTAACCCAGGACAGACAGCAGAGGGCTTGGTACCATGGAAACCCAGGACAGACAGAAGGGGGTTCGGTACCAGGCCCAGACCAGACTCAAGCCAATCCAGAGTCTGGATCTCAGGATCTGCCGTGGCGCATCTGGCTACAACTTCCGTACCATCTTAGGTCCAGCTGCCCACAGGGACCTAGAGTCCGACCGGGTCATTCCCCATCTCTCTGTTCCACTTGCTTCCTGTCACTCTATCAATAAAATATATACAGTATAGAGATGCAGATGCATTATGGGTACACCAACTCAAGGAAGTGCATTCTACCTACATTATGCGTCAGACTCAGTTGTGTTTGTAGATAAAGACATAAAGGCATATCCATAAAAATACTATATACTGTATTTCAAACAGTATCCAAAATACAACCATGCATGGCCATATGCTTTTATGATACCATTAAAAAGTTGATTTAGATCTTCAACTGAAAACATATTCTGTAAAAGACATAAATATACACACACAAACAAAATGCAGAACTAGCAAATACACACAGTAAATCCCAGTAGGGTGATACCTAGACAGGATAATGCACACTACTGAAGAAAAGAGCTCTCATTAGGCTCTGTTTCATTTCTCAACATGTTTATGTTGTTTTACCTAAAAGTGTTTCTCTTTTGCTTTTGACATGTTTGTTTTTTTCTTCATGGCTTTTATTATTATGCTGTGGAATAAATAAATAAATGGGCTACATGCTGTTTCTCACAAACCATAGTCCAAGCAATCATGATAATTTCACCAGCCTTGAATACCTATTAGCGTGCGAGGGGGTAGAGGGGTAATGACTTCTGTGGGATATTGGGTTCATTGACCAAATGGACTCAGCTATTCTCTCAAATGCGGTCTTCATCTCCTTTCTTGCGGCCAGTCCTGTGGAGTTACGTACGGGCAGTCGGTGTCCAGCTCTGGTGCAGGTGATGGAGTGTGGATGAGCACACACACACACACACACACACACACACACAAACAGGTTGGGTACGGTGGCCAGCTCTGGTGCAGGTGATGGAGTGTGGATAAGCGAGTCAGATGACCTGATTACGATGGTTTCAGGTGCTGAGCATCTGGGGGGATGTGGACCCAGCTGTTGCAGCAGCACCCGAATGAGGTAGCCCACCCCTCTCTCTCACACAAACACACACACAAATTATCTCTTTCTCTCTCTCTCTCTGTCTCTCTCTCACACACACGCATACACAAATCATGATCATATAAACATGTACACATTTTCATACATGTTAGGTTGTGTGAAATACTACTAATACTTAATTAGGTAATTGTGCCCTGTCTGACTTGTTGAACAATCTATTGAAATAGCTGTGTTGGAAATCAAGTAGGCAGTACAAACACTGTTTTGGGTGTGTAATTCTTCAGTGTCTCCCGCTCAGCACTGCAGTTTGACTGGGCACGCTCACATGGACTGTGCTTTTTAGCCTGGCTGTTGAACCCAGACATAACCAGTGCTGCCGCTAGTGATGGGCAAATGAAGCTTTGGTGAACCACTGAACCACAGGAGTGTGAACCTAGCGACACTAGCTGAAAAGCAAAAAAATGGCCGCCACACATACATTTTTCAACATAAAAGTCCTTAGCAAACCAATATTTTTGGTTACATATACTGGTTTGGGTAAGGACTTTTATGTTGAAAAATCTACATGTGGCAGCCATATTGGATTGTTTCATTAGTGTTGCTAGCTTCACACTGCTGTGGTTTAGTGGTTCACCAAAGCTTCATTTGCCCATCACTAGCTGCCGCTCCCACCGCACGCATCACACACTGTGCGTAGGCCACCAAAGGACAGAGGGGGCGCCAACCATTTTTTGCCATTTACTAATGTAGTAGCTTTACTGAAAAGTGCATTTCACTTTTCCTCAAGAACGTTTACAATGTCAAAACGCCATAGTACATGCAAGGATGCTACTTTTTGGGTCCTCTCCACCACGTAGCAGACCTGACTGTACTTACTCCACGTCAACCTCAAATATCAATAGCAATATATACATGTGTTTTAATATATAGTAGCATGCGCAGTTAACATGTGTTGTAATGTACATTAGGGCTTATGTCCCGGGGCCTTGTAGCCGCTAGCAGATGTCCATGTTAAGCACATCCCTATAATGACCAAGGTCTCGGGTGTGATGCCACGTGTTTGCTTTTAGAAGAACATCAATATTGCAGCGTCCAGCATCTGCTCATTGGACAGTATGGCTGACCATGAAATGTTCATTGCAACCTGTAAATATTAAATAAGGTCACTGTGTTATTTAAAACCAAGGCCAGACCCCAGACAGGAAAATAATGAGGGGGAGGGTAGTAAGTGGAGGAGTTGGGGGGGGGGTATGAGAGGATTCTTTTTTTTGCTGGACTCGCCTTCCTCAGTGTTTCAGAATGTGACACAGTGACACATGTTTCCAGAGATGAACTTGGAAATCATTCAGGCACTTCATATTTTTATTTATATTTATGTGTTTTATTTTTTCAACTCCAGCTCCAGCGACTATATTTACCCTCCATTGTCCTGTGAAATTCGACACGGGAGGTAATGGCCAACAGTTCAAATCAATACGGCATTAAGGCCTTTACCTTTGCACTTGTTCCAGCATAAATTTAACCCAGAAGTCAGTTGAGAATAAAAATATACCCGCTTGTAAAATGCAAAGAAAAGAAAATCAACAATGTTAGCCGGAGGATGTGTGTGTGTGTGTGTGTGTGTGTGCACATGTGTGTGTGGGAGTTTGCTCAAGGGTAGAATTTAATTCAGAGTTCTGAAAAGGACAAAATGATTAATGATTCTCTCCTGTTCCAAATTGTTGAAGCGGGGTCACACATTAAACGAAATGATATGAAGCCCACAGAACCTCTAAGATTCAATATATTTTCCTGTCAGACGCAGCTCACCGCCGGGGTGATTGAGGGACAATGAGAAGTGTTAAAACGTCTTCTGGCCTGGTCTCGGCCCCTATGCGCTTTGGCTGGGAACACCGTTCAGTAATCATCCCATTAAGCTGCTTTGAATGACAATGTAATTTCATCTTACACTCAGTGCCAGGAAAGGTACACAGACATGGGATAGATTTTCCTTGAACTTGCCCTCCTAGAAATTCCTAGAAATATATTAACGCAATATCAGTGTCAGCGCTATACACATGAGTAGGGATCACAGACTCTCACTCTCTCTTCTCTCTCTCCCTCTCTTTCTCTCTCTCTCTCTCTCTCTCTCTTTCTGTGTTTGTATTTGCGTATAAGTATATATACTATTTTGATCCCGTGAGGGAAATTTGGTCTCTGCATTTATCCCAATCCGTGAATTAGTGAAACACACTCAGCACACAGTGAACACACAGTGAGGTGAAGCACAGACTTATCCCGGCGCAGTGAGCTGCCTGCAACAACAGCGGCGCTCGGGGAGCAGTGAGGGGTTTAGGTGCCTTGCTCAAGGGCACTTCAGCCGTGCCTACTGGTCGGGGTTCGAAACGGCAACCCTCCGGATACAAGTCCAAAGCCCTAACCAGTAGGCCTCGGCTGCCTTGTGTGTGTGTCTGACAGTGTGTGCGTGAGTCCGTGCGTGCGCATGTGTGTGTGTGTGTGTGTGTGTGTGTGTAAATTAATGTATACTGTATGTGTGTGTGAAAGAATATGTATGTGATGTGTGTGTGTGTGTGTTATCCACCCAGATAAGCAACGTGGCTACCTTCACACCGATCGTTACAAGCCCTCCTCAAGCATGTGCATAAAAAAAAAAACACAGCACAGATCTCCAGCCGACTCCTCTCAGAGTTGTACTGTACGTACCCTCGAGGAGAGAACAGAAGTGTCATCTACCCCGTTTATTTCTGTGATCCTCGAGGAGAGAACAGAAGTGTCATCTGCCCCATTTACTTCTGTGATCCAAAGCAGAAAAAGAGATTTATTCCAACATCAACACTCTCTGTGTTCCTGGCATCAGAGTAAAGAAGACAAAGAGCATCCCAACTACAGTAGGGTTTAAAGATAAGATAAGGCTGAGAGTGATTGGACTAATCTGTGGTGCTATGCACAGTGCACAGGAGAGAGAAAGAGAGAGAGAGAGAGACAAAGAGAGAGAAAGGGGGAGAGAGAGAGATCTAGAGAGAGAGAGAAAGGGAGAGTGAGAGAGACAGAGAGAGACCTAGGGAGAAAGAGAGAGAGAGAAGGTAGGAGAGAAGAGAGAGTGTGGAAAGTGCTGACACTCCACAAGGTAAAGCCATTAATGAGGCCCTCATCAGAGGTGAGCGCGCGGTGCCTGTCAGGGAAATGTTAAATAGGTAGATGAGAGTCATTTAGACACAGTGCATTCACATACCGCGCCACGCCGCGCCAGAGCCAACCCGGCAAACGCCGCTCCAAAGTGACATTAGTAATTATCCCACAGAGAATACACTCATTAAGGTGGCTGACGCTCACAGCGCTAACCCCATGGTCATTTTTTGGAGTGTGTGTCTGCATACGCATACACACCTACACACACACACACATACACCTTCTCTCTCTCTCTCTCTCTCTCTCTCTCTCTACTGCAGCATGCTTGGCAATCTAAAGCACCTCTATTCAGCTGTCGGTAGTACAGCAGGCATCAATGTCAAGCAGGACAAAGATTTCAGCAGATTTGCAGCCAGAGGAGTGAAAAAGGAGATTTCCTCTCCTGGAAATGCATGCTGACTTCCTGGAGTGGACCGTACTTGCTCCCTGGACACTGCTGCTATGATGGGTTGCCCATAAGCCACGGGTGGACCAAACCCAACAAGCATAGTAGAACATTAGACATTAGATCTAGACATTAGAATCCAGCAGCTGCACTTTCTCTCTCTGTGTTAAATGTTCAAATTCAGTTCAAGAAGGTGCTTTATTGGCATGACAAAAAAGGTATTTGTATTGCCAAAGCAATCATACAGAAGAATGTATAGAACAAGCTGGTGGGTATAAAGGCGCGGACACAGCAACATGATTATCGGCCGTCAGACGTCGTGGAAGCTGGCGAGGTTGATGACACGAGTCTGTTCGGTGTGTTACGTGCCGTCGTCAGAAGGAAGGAGCTGTCGGCGTTCATTTTGGCCGACTTGATTTGTCGAATCGGCCAGTGGGCAGTCGGTCTCAATGACCAATCTGATTGGTTAAGTGCTACTCCTTAGACTTATAAGTATAAGTATATATACTGTTATGATCCCGTGAGGAAAATTTAGTCTCTGCATTTATCCCAATCTGTGAATTAGTGAAACACACACAGCACACAGTGTACACACAGTGAGGTGAAGCACACACTAATCCCGGCGCAGTGAGCTGCCTGCATCAACAGCGGCGCTCGGGGAGCATTGAGGGGTTAGGTGCCTTGCTCAAGGGCACTTCAGCCGTGCCTACTGGTCAGGGTTCGAACCGGCAACCCTCCGGTTACAGGTCCGAAGTGCTAACCAGTAGGCCACGGCTGCCGCCTGGGAATCAGTGCACGATATTACCGGAAGTGACGATAGTAAACATACCAGATAAACAGCGATAGCGCAGACGATGGCACCACACTCTACCATCGCAGAGTTTGGATTATTGCATTGGATTTCTATTGGATTTTAGATCATCATGATCTCTGTGGACCGACCCACTCAAAGAGGAGCTGATCAGCATGGTCTGTGCTCTGCGTCTTAGCCTAGAGAGATGTTCCGTCATTTCATTTTTTGGGCGACAATACAGATTAGCACCGCCTGCTGTTATGGAGACTTATTACGTCTCATGCAAGTGCAGAACGCATGCTCAAGTTGGTAGCCAATTCTGATGTGTTTGACGCACTATTTTGACCGTCTTGGGTCAGTCCACTGATCAGTCCAACAGTCTTTTCTGATGATGGTCGGCCATCGGGTAGATGTGTCAGGGCCTGTAACAGATAGAGGACCAAAAGTACATATATATATTTGAATTAAAGCAGCAGCAGAGACAAAGAGATGTTAGAAGGAGAGAGAGAGGAAAAAAGAGTGAGAGAGAAAAGAGAGTGAGAGAAAAGAGAGAGAAAAAAGATTATTTGCATACACACATATACACATACATAAACACACACATACTGTACTCTCTCTCTCTCTCTCACTCTGGCTGTCCCTCTTCCTGACAAGTAAACATACCGTATTTCTTATTTATCTTGCAATATTTACAATCCACACTCATTTTATACTTGTTTTCATGGGAAATCAGGACATTTCTAAGTGACCCCAAAGTTTTGAAAGGTAGCGTTCATCCAAGCAGTCAGAAGTATTCCCCCTCTGGCTAATCAGTTCCACATACTCGTAATAGAATGACGGAACCCACAAATTTAAAGTGTGGGCCCTTGGTCTGTCGTAAAGCAATTTGCAGATGCACTCTGAGGCATGAACTCCACAGCTATGTCCCACTAGAGCTCTCCGTCCTGCTCTGTCCATGAGCGACGTGACTTTGAAAAGAGTCCTGAACACCTCCAACTGCAACATTATAAAGGAAGACACATACAGTAGTTAAACCCATGAACCCTAAACCCATCTTCAGCTTCTTAGAATTAAATACCACAAAAGAGAGAAATGAGTTATTGTCAGAGGCGGACAGAGTACACAGATTCATTACTTGAGTAAAAGTACAGATACCTTTTGCTAAATTTTACTCAAGTACAAGTAAAAGTACAACAGTCAGATGTCTACTTAAGTAAAAGTACTGAAGTACTTGTTTTTAAAAGTACTTGAGTATCAAGAGTACAAGAGTAGCCTACATTTTCTAAATATTGCATTACTACTGCCACAGTGCTTACATTTATGTACAGAAACGTCCTACATGAAGTTATGAAAAATTTTAATACCTTGGAGAATGTAAAAGGAATTGAAAGTAGGCTACAATCAAGTCATTTTCATCTTTTTACCATGTTGCCAGGGATGGGCAGTATTTCTAATACATGTATTTAAAATATGTATTTCAAATACAAAATACTATTTTGTAATTGAAACACTTGAAGCGAAAACTATCATTAACTTGTCCAGAAAATTTAAATAGTCTGGTGAGGTGGGGCCACGGGTTGGCACATTCCTGGGATGGACCTGCTGCGTCTTCATCCATTGTTTCGTCCATGGTTTCGTCTCTTATCTAAATCTGACCATGGAGTTGACTTTGGCGGAAAGCTGAAGGTGATTGCTGATAGGCTGTCCCAATCAGTGGTGTCTGCACAATCCAATCACGTTTGAGAGAGAAACAACAAATTGAGGGTTTCTGAGATTTTTCTTTTTTCCTTTTTTTAGTAACGGGTACTCACGGTTATGGATAGAAATGTAGTGGAGTAAAGAGTACAATATTTGCCTCTCAAATGTACTTGAGTAAAGTCATGAGTACTCCCCAAAAATGATACTCGAGTAAAGTACAGATCCCTCAAAATTGTACTCAAGTACTGTACTCAAGTAAATGTACTCCGTTACTGTCCGGCTCTGGTTATTGTAGAGTATGTTATTGTAGAGACTGTCCATAGAAATGCACTGTACACTGTACTTCCAAGTGACCTCCTTTTCTTTTCTTTTGCATAAATATTTCAAAGAGGGTTAAAACCTAGACCAAGCTGTTCTCTGATAGTACAAATCTGCCTATACTTTATTCAGGAATGGTCTACTCTATACCCATTGGTGGGAACAGAATGGGCATGCATCAGACTACAGAAATAAAAAGAGGCGCTTGGGTTTTTTAGAGGGACAGCTCTAGGTGTTTTTGAACTTTGAAAAGCTCCACAAAGAACCTCGAAGCATGGACAAGATGAGGAAGCATTTTTCTTCCCTCTCCGAGCGTGTGCCATTTTGGCCAGGAGCCCAACTTCCTCTCTCCTCCCTCTCTCCTCCAGCGCTGGGAAGGCTGCATCAAAGCTCCCGTTCCCATCCCTCTGTTCCTTTTACATGGATCCACATGTTTGTGCTGCAAACTTGTTTTCACAGATTGAAAAGAAACTCAGACAATTTAAACATTCCTGTCCACACACAGAAACACACACGTATGAAGAGAACATTACAACCATCATTCCGCTCCATGCCTCTAGGCCTTGCTTCTGGAGAAACTAGGCTAAACCCAATGATGGGGTGAATCGGTCACCGGCAGACATTTTTCGAGGGTAAGTGGAGGGTCTATTGTATCTGTCCCCCATACCCCCTCACGAGTGGAGCTCGTACAATTCTAACATCAAAGCGACGCCATAATGCATAACTCTGCGGGAGGCCTCTGAAACAGCAGACCACTGCTCCACCTCACCGAGCCCCTGACAATAGAGAGAATTGGACAGAAATTATCTTTTTCCCCACTTAAATCCACCTTTTCATGTGTTCCTTCATGGGATATAATTCCACTCATTGTGTCTATATGGTGTGAATGGAGGACTTTGATCACAGGAGCAAATAGTTGGCTAAAATAAAAAAGGGATGTCATTCTTGTTTTTTTTCTAATTAAAGTGTTTTATATGCAAAGCTGTGGTTCAGTGACCACCAGGGTCAGTTCTTTGAATTTTCGGTGATATCGAAACATGTTTCCTTTGTTTTACAGTACAACTGTGTGTGTGCTAATTCCCCGCCTAACTGGCAGTTTTTACTACTCCTCTCTTGGCTCATGAGTGGTTAGACAGGGTGGGGATTTAGTGAGCAGGAAAGCCGCGTTTCTATCTATTAGTCATGACTGCAGACAGGGTTAAGTGGGCTAACCTACTTCTGCTGGGTATTTCCTGTGACTTAAATCTCATCCCTCTCGTTATCTCCCTATGCACACATCTGTCTGCACCCTCCTGACAGCTACCCCCCCCCCCACACACACACACACATCGTACCAGGGGGTCAAGAGCGTGCAGATTAGCTTCGGCATGTTAGCATACGACATTTTCAAATATGGCGCTGCATGGAGCATTTGGAACCAGCTCCATGCACGAAAATCCGTGTTGGGCACGAGCTCTCATGCACGTACATGTTGGTGGGCGGGTACCTATCCGGCGGCTACAGACAAACGTTATTCCGTGCGTATTTCTTGAGGAGCCTATGAGAAGATGTGCATATTATGGTTGTTTATCCATCATATGACAAATAAAGAAAATTGTATTGATCTTGTTTCATTGTTGTTTGTCCCGAACAAACATAGCCTAAACATGATTAAAGACAATAAATTACACAACAGCGGCATAAAGACCTTGTCTCGTTACACCATGGGTCTCCAACACGTTGCTCTCAACCTATAGCCGCCCCCTTTGGAGCTTGCCAGAGGCTGAAGCACTAGGCTACTACATTTAAACACAATTATTGCCGCGAGGCATTCCAGCCTACGAATTTAATAAAAAGTAAACCATGCATAATTAAAAAAAAAACTCAATTTAGGTTACTTCGCCATGCAATAAGGTTTCCATTAGAGCACAGCGCACGTTCATTGAATGAAGGAAAGGCCTTGTCTCGCAATAAACAGCTGGAAATTCCAACACTTTTTCAACTACACGAAACATACAGTGATCATCAAATACCCTCTAGATTTAAATGCCTATCAGTCTCAACATTTACTATATAATAAAAGTCAAAAAGTAAATTAAATCCCATACCAAAACCGAAAATCGTCTGCGTTTGATAGCCTGGTATGCCGCTCCAAACAAAACGCATGTCTTACAATAACGTACAATGTAAGAAATAAAGGTCTGCCTCGAATAAGCCTACCTCAAATAAATACCTGTGCTTTGCAGCAAAAGTAAATAGCAGACCCTGGACATAATTTAGGATTTACGGAAAGTATGCAATCATACGATGTTGGACGCCTGGCGAAGCTCTGGCCGTCTACTGTGCCTCTGACACCGCTGCCTCATTTGGATGGTAACTCCAACTCGCGAAGATTGGATGTCGTGGATGCGTAAGTAAACTGTTGAGTCCGCAGACAACATTCTCTTTAACTGTTACTTTACCATCTGCGGTGTACAACTCAAAGTAAAGACACCACATTTTAGATGTTTGGGGACGTAATTGTCCGCTCAGGCTGACCGTTCTGTGCGTTATCTTCAATACTATCTTCAATAATATTGAATATCTTCAATATTATTTTCAAAACAGGGTGGCTATTGAGGGCTCTGGCTCCAGTCATTATTGTGGCTACTGGCTATTATTGGCTTGATTTGGTCATGGGCCAACGCTAGAATACGTTTAGAGCACCCGCTATGAGATGGCAAACAATAAAATAAAAAACAAACTAATCATAGACTGTAAAAATGCGCTACACTTGGCACTAAAAACCGAATAGTTTATTTATAGTTCGACAACGGATATTTCATGTCATTTTCGAATGCATATTTGCAGCAGGACAGCAGGCAGACCGCTCTTAGTTAGAGCCGCTGTGTTATCCAATGAAATTAAGTTGCGCTTCAGGGCGAATCCACTCGGACTCCATGCGCATTCCCGAGCAACTTTTTCTAATTCTTGTTACTTTATGTGAATTATCGCCACCCTCTTACTGAAGGACGACTCTCTTTTTACAGAATATCCAATAAAAATCGACGTTGGTCCATGCGTCATTTCCAGCTTTGTAACTTGGCGCATGGTCAGAGCCGACTGGCGCTGGATCCGAACCCCAGTGTTCAAGATGGCGTTGACTATGAATTGGCCGGATTTACTAGCCTAGCCTCCACCATTCATTTGTATGGAGGGCGGGACTTAGTTACTCTCTCCAGTTCCCTGTCGCAGGAACTGCGACCTATTACTCAATGGGACTTGATCGCCAGATCATGTCATCCAATCGAAACTCTACAATCACGCCGAATGGCTGATGGGCGCGTCAGCACACGCAGAGCCCGCCCCCAAGGCGAGGCTATAAACTCCACTGACGCTCATCCATCTTCCTCTTTCTTGCTTCGCATTGCTCATCCCATACGAAGCTCTCGTCGAATTTTTTCCTACAAGCACTTTCGTTAGGCTACCAACTCATTTGTATTTGTGTTCCTTAACACTAATACTGAGTGCCTGCGAATCTTTTGTATTGTTATCGACAAAGATGTCCCGCGCTTACCCGGAGTGCGGCCACCCTAGGGTCAAGGGCGACCAGCATCGTCTGTGCGTCGACTGCCTCGGAAGGGCCCACGCTGAATCAGCACTTTTGGAGCAGGACATCTCGTGCCGCGCCTGTGCCCTCATGCCTCTGGCTAAAGTGAGGAAATGCTTGGCGCATTGGGACAAAGTAACGGTACCTCCAGCAGACGCCGACCCACCGTCCTCGCCTGCTGAGCCGGAGCTCGACTCGCAAGAGGAAGCTATGGAGTTGAGTCGTCCCGCTTCCCTAGCCACTGTTACACCCACCGGAGCCACCACGGCCGGCAATGTGCCCCCCGTGATCCTCCCACGCAGCTTCCCTCCGGAGTCGGAAGACGTCTTCCACTTCGGATATGAGTCAGACTACGAAGAGTTTGCAGACTCAGCGAGTGAGGACTACCCGCCGTCCGCTCAGGCTGAGCCCTCCGAACCTCACGCGACCCAGGCCGCTGGCAAGACGCTAGGAGCTGAGCTGCACGAGCTAGCGCAACGCGCCGCTGCTAAGCTAGGCGTCCCTACTGCTACACCGCCAGTTCAGGAGGCTTCCTTACTGGATGGAGAGTTTTTCAGCGCGCCGCCCTCTCGTGGCCCCGCGCCGATTCCACTCTTCCCTGATGTCCATAAAGAGCTAACGAAATTTTGAGGCAACCCTTTTTCCGCTCGCTCCCCAGTTCGAGGTTTCGACTCGTACATGGATGTGGACCACGCCAAGGATCTGGGCTACCTCGAGTTCCCGCCCGTGGAGGACGCGGTGGCTAGCTATCTCTCCCCCGCTGCTCCAACTATGCGTCTAGGCAAGAAGCCCGCGCTGCCCACGCGCGCGGGGAAACAACAGACCGCCATCACTGAAAAAGCGTACCTCGCCGCGGGTCAGGCGGCGTGCGCTGTTAACACCCAAGCCCTGTTACAGCGTTACCAAGCTAAGCTGCTGACAGAGCTCTCCGAGACGCATGTGGACCAAGATGTGGTGACCGAGCTGAGAAAAGCCACTGACCTCTCTCTCCGGCTGACTCGCTGCGCGGCCCAGGCTATCGGCCGCAACATGGGTGCGTTGATTGTGTCGCAGCGATATCTTTGGCTTTCACTTTCTCGCCTCTCAGACGCGGAGAAGAGTCCCCTCCTGGACGCACCTGTGAGTCCACAAGGGACCTTTGGCGAAGCAGTAAACCTCATGACTGCAAAATTTGAGGCGGACAAGAAGAACAGAGAAGCGCTACAAGCCTGGATCCCCCGTTCGACACCACAAGGCACCCAGCGCCCCTTTCGTTCAGACGTTCAAAGGACGCAGCCGCCTAAGAGAGAAGCTGGCTCTCGCTCTCCTGCGCCTCCTCCGAAGGCTTCAAACCCCAGAGGATGGAACAGGCACACCTTCCGTCCTCCGCAAGCGCCACATCCTCAACATCAGCCACCTCTGAGGAGACGGGACAACCGCCAGGCCCAGCGAGCTAGGCAGAGCTCGACTGAGAGAACGCCGCAGCCCTAGGGACAAGGGAAAGAGGAGGGGGATGTGGGACGATTGTTATCCTCTCCCACCAAAAATACCTGTTCTCCCCCAGTACATGGCCAGAGAAAGGTTCACCAAAGCACATTATGTTTGCCCATTCTTATGCCCGAACAAATGCTTGCTACACAGTCACATAAACGTATTCTCCCCCACTCCTCGCTCAGAAATAACGCAGCTTGCTCCCAGAGCGCTGTGCTTGTCAGACAAAACTCCCTCGCGCACTTTGGCTCTAGCAACCCCCTGTGCAGAGTCTGGAGTCCAAAATTTACGTTCCCCCTCATGTGGCAATAAAGGGAGTGAACTCGCATCACACTTTCCCATCTCTCCCTGAACACGAAGCAGCATGGCGCGCGTGTGCAGTGAGTCCCTGGGTGCTGAGGACTGTAACCAAAGGCTACGTCCTTCAGTTTGCACGCCCACCTCCGCGTTTCGCAGGAATAGTGGAGTCAGTAGTGCGAGAGAGCCAGGCACACGTTCTGCAGGAGGAAATAGAGACTCTCCTGCAAAACGGAGCTATTCAGTCAGTGCCACCGAACGAAATGGCTCTGGGGTTTTACAGCCGTTACTTTCTTGTGCCGAAAAAAGACGGAGGCTGGCGCCCTATTCTCGATCTGCGTGTTTTAAACAGACACTTAATGATACGCAAATTTCGAATGCTCACACCCCACCAGTTGGTCAGGTGCATTCGTCCAAACGATTGGTTAATAATCCTGGATCTGAAATCGGCATACTTTCATATTCCCATACACTTCAGACACAGGAAATTTCTACGATTTGCGTTTCAAGGGCAGGCTTACGAGTTCAAAGTCCTAGCGTTCGGACTTGCCCTCTCTCCCTTCGTGTTCACGAAGTGCGTGGAGGCTGCAATTGCGCCTCTACACCACCAGGGTGTGCAAATTTACACTTATTTAGACGATTGGATCCTATGTGGACAGTCAATAAAAGAAGCCTCTCTTCATGCCACAATGATGTTGTCTCATCTAGAGAGGTTGGGTTTCGTTGTGAATCACGCAAAGAGTGTGTTAACACCGGCTCAGACTGCTTCCTTTCTGGGAATGGAATTGAATTCCAGGTAAATGCTCGTCCGCCTGTCACCAGAACGAATAATGAATATAAAAATATGTCTCAGGATTTTCCGAGTCAAGCAGCGAGTGTCATCACTCACCTGTCAGAAATTACTGGGAATGATGGCAGCTGCGGCAGTAGCCCTGCCAATGGGCCTGTTGCATATGAGGCGTTTTCAGATGTGGTACGCCTCACACAAATTTCACCCGTCCAGGGACAGGCACTGCCGGGTACTAGTTACTCCCCAGTGCATGAGGGCCCTAGCTATCTGGAAGAACGACACCTTCCTCCTCAGGGGGGCGCCGCTGGGTGGCGTGTCACGCCGTGTGACAGTGACAACAGATGCATCAACCACAGGGTGGGGTGCAATCTGCAACGGTGTAGCAGTGAACGGACGTTGGTCTCGGGAGCGAGCCAAGTCGCACATAAACGTGCTGGAACTCCTCACGGTCATGCTGGCGCTCCAACATTTTCTCCCAATGTTGAGGGGGCAGCATGTTCTTGTCAGAACGGACAACACCACAGCGATCGCTTACATCAACCACCAGGGCGGGATAAGGTCCCGCCCCCTTTTTCAAGTGGCGTGCCGCCTGCTCTTATGGACAGAGAGACACAACATTCTCTCTCTCCGGGCGGTACATGTACCAGGGCATGCCAATGTGGGTGCAGATCTGCTGTCACGGGGCAACCCGCGTGCGGCAGACTGGCGTCTACATCCTCAAGTGGTGGAGGAGATCTGGGCTCGCTTTGGCAAGGCCGATGTAGATCTCTTTGCGTCGCGGGAGAACACACAGTGCCCCCTGTGGTTCTCGTTAGGGGGGGACGAGCCGCCCCTGGGGGTGGACGCGTTGGCCCACCCATGGCCGAAGGCGCACCTGTATGCCTTCCCCCCAATAGCTCTTCTCCCCCACACTCTGGCCAGAGTGAGGGAGGAGCACAAATCTCTCATCTTGGTTGCCCCGACATGGCCCAACCAACCCTGGTTTGCAGACTTACGCAGTCTGTCAGTGGGGACGCCATGGGTACTCCCTCATCGGCGGGACCTGCTGACGCAGGCGCGCGGCCTGGTGTGGCACCCCCGACCGGCGCTGTGGAGATTGGCAGCCTGGCAGCTGAAAGGGTGAGGTTCTCAGTGGCAGGTCTGTCTGATGCTGTGGTGGAGACCATCCAAAGCGCTAGGGCCCCGTCTACACGCTCCTTGTACACATTAAAGTGGCGTGTTTTTGCTCAGTGGTGTTCTTCAAGGAGTCATGACCCTTTTCAGTGCTCGGTCAGTGTAATCTTGTCCTTCCTTCAAGATTTACTTGAACAGGGGAAGGCTGCCTCCACTATCAAGGTATATCTGGCAGCCATATCCGCGTGTCATTTTGGCATCAGTGGCGCGAGCCCAGGCTCGCATCCGCTGGTTTCTCGATTTATGGCAGGAGTGAGACGTATTAAGGTTTCCCACCCTACTCTTTTTCCGGCCTGGGACCTGTTGGTGGTGTTACGTGCACTGTCAGAGCCTCCCTTTGAGCCTCTACAGTCCATAGATATTAAAATGCTCTCGCTTAAGACTGCTTTGCTGCTGGCATTGGCATCTGCAAAGCGGGTGGGTGAGATACATGCTCTCTCAGTACATTCGTCTTATCTGCGCTTTTCAGCAGGTGGTGAAAGAGTAGTTTTGTGCCCTAATGCTACTTTCACCCCAAAAGTCGTCACTACTCCTTTTCAAAGCCAGTTAATTGAACTGTGTAGTTTCTCGCCGCCGCCATTCGCTTCGGCAGAGGATGAGAGGATGAATAAGTTATGTCCAGTGCGTGCCCTGCGTCATTACTTGGATGGCACAAAGGGGGTCAGGCGCTGTAATCAGTTGTTTGTGTGTTATGGGGCAGCCTCAAAGGGTAAAGCTCTATCTAAGGACAGGCTTGCACACTGGATAGTTGAGGCCATTGAAATTGCCTACAGGAGCCTCGATATGGAGCCGCCGGCGGGGTTACATGCACACTCCACAAGGGGTGTGTCATCGTCGTGGGCTCTTCACAGAGGCCTGTCTGTGAGCGACATCTGTAAAGCAGCTGGGTGGAGCTCCGTCCATACTTTTGTACGGTTCTACATGCTGGATGTGTCAGGTCCTTCGGTCTCACAGGCAGTGTTAGGAGCTAGTGGCACTGAGGCCTGCTCTGATGTTGCATAAGCACTTGGTTGTATATTGCATGTGGTTTCTATCACCCATGCTAGGATATACAGGATAATGCATTGTTGTCCCCTGGTTACACCCTCCCCCTTATAGCACGGGTGGTCAGGGGTCTGTTATGTCTTGGTACTGTGTTATGACAGCATATTTTGTTCCCTCTGCATCGACACAGTTCTGTGCGTGTATGGATGCGGTCCCATTGAGTAATAGGTCGCAGTTCCTGCGACAGGGAACGTCTGGGTTACAGATGTAACACCGGTTCCCTGAGTAGGGACCAGACCTATTACTACTTAAGCACAGTGTGTCTCTGCTGAGGGGCTCAGCAGCGAAAGAGGAAGATGGATGAGCGTCAGTGGAGTTTATAGCCTCGCCTTGGGGGCGGGCTCTGCGTGTGCTGACGCGTCCATCAGCCATTCGGCGTGATTGTAGAGTTTCGATTGGATGACATGATCTGGCGATCAAGTCCCATTGAGTAATAGGTCTGGTCCCTACTCAGGGAACCGGTGTTACATCTGTAACCCAGACGTTATATATGATTCCTCCATGCATCGTACCTGCCGAGGCCTCGTCCAATAAACCATGCTCGGAATGCACCAATCAGTGCAGCCCAAGGCCGTAGCCATGATATCAACATTGGGGGGGACCAAATCTGTGGTGCGGTCTGAATTTCAATAACAGAATTTCAATAAATTTCCTGCCATGCAAAAATATTATTAAAATCACCAACAAGTCATTAAGTCAATTAGGATATACCAAAATTTTGACGGACATAGGCACGGATGGATTATGAACCCCTGGGCATAGATGCAAAAAAACCCTCCCCAGTTAAGATAGGGGGGCCCGGGGGCATCCCCCGGAAGATTTAAAAAATAAAATGACCCTTTATATTATGACGACTTGTGAGTTTTGTGGAAATAGAAGAGAAGGGCGGAGAAGCAACTTCGCACAGTCTTAGGCTTAGGTTTTTTCAACTTTTGTGCCGTCGCCACATTTGAGGGCTATCAAATCACTAATTTGTGCGTTATTTACGTTTGATTGCATTTCAGATGGTGGCACTTGTTGGTTTTCTGTAGTAGGCTATAGCGTTTTTTTCTTTATTTATTTTTCTATGTCCGAATATTGGGGGAGACATTTTGGTCCCCCCCAATGTCTATGGTGACTACGTCCCTGGTGCAGCCACTTGAGGAGGAGCCGTGCTCCCACCACTCACCTGCAGCCTCCGCAAATCACAAATCACAAGCAATTTGCATGCTTTCCATCATAACAAGGAGTCAAAACTAGCGCTAAATAGATCACACGCTGATGAACAGCATTACCAGGTTGTAATGGTGAGGATTTTTCGCCAGTTGCAAGCGGTCTTAGCAGCAAATTGCTTCCCCAGGGCTTTGCCAATGTCATGTTATAGGCTATATATGTATAGTAGTATAGTTGATGTAGGATTCATGTTAGTGTACAATTCATTAATTCACAGTAAGGAAGAAGGTATCCACATTAAACCATATTGTCACAAATTAACACTCAACCATACTGTTCCACTGCAACCTTTAAACTTGTTCTGACAGTCGTGTGTGTGTGTGTGTGTGTGTGTGTGTGTGTGTGTGTGTGGAAACTTCTAGTCAGCAGAGAGAGAAAGAGAAAAAAAAAACAAGGTCAGTGTTCGCATCGCCAGTGACAGCTAGCACGTCTCCTCTGATAGATGTAAAGTCAACCCTAGCGTCTTTTAATCTATAGGCTGCAAGCAGCATTTCCTACATTGACATGACAGCCAGCTTGTTACCCAGTCGTTTCATCTCATCAGAAGTACTCAACTTAGAGGAAATTAAAGTGACAATGGCACAGGGTGTCACATTTCATTCTTTAAAATGTGCCATTTTTCATGTCGCTTTCCTAATTTACCTTTAAAAGACTTGCAGAGATTTTAGACTATTTTTGCATTAATTTTTTGTGTGAGCAGGAGGTATCTCTTTAAAAAACCTGTCTGCTCATCCAGGTGCAAGAAATATTTATTTTTTATTTTTACCAGCGTGATCATACTCTCCCAGGTAATCGGGAGAATTCCCAGTGGGCCGCTTCAGTTTTGGGCCGGTCAAGAAAAAACATATTGACATTTGTCACATTAGTCTATCTTCTCTTAAAGTAGGCTACTCACGTTCCACAATCTATGCCTCACACCACAGTCTCTGCATGGGTTGTAGCCTACCATGTGAGGGAGTTCTCCCGTCCCAAAAAGAGTTGGTTGGGTCCATATAGCCCATCTTTTCCAAAAAGTTTTCTCAGATAGGCCTACCGATAGCCTGGCTGGCCCTACCGTACCGAAGTGTATATGACAGCAGTAATCTACATGATCAACCAATGCCTTGTTTGCTCAGAAGTGAGTGTAGTAAAGGAGTAGCCTACATCACCAAACACCAATATGATAGCCTACCCACGCCAAAAAACATGTATTCAGTATGCCTTTTTGTGGAAGAGTGGAATATATTTCAAATGCTTTATTTCTTTCTGTTTTAGTTAACTTATCAACCTATCCTTGTGGAATAGTTGAATATTTAACTTCTCAGTTTAAGTAAATTATTATATAACCTTTTACACATTATTTTGTTGAACCATGGTACTAATAAAAACTACAGGATAGTAAGAACTGAACTGTTGCTTAATTTATCCAATTGCCATCACCATGGAAAAAGTGGGCTGGTCTTGGGCCTGAAACTCCCGGGCTGAAAAGTGACCCCACTCCAGCCTTGCACTCTCCCCATCTTCCTTTCATATTCTCACCAACGGTCATCCAAAATGGACCCATCTCAATGCACCTTGCTGTAATAGGCCTCAAAGTGAGGGCTTCATGCTGGGTCCATTCTGTCCATCTGGAAGGTAGTTTTAGTGACACACTCTAAAAGCAGCTTCATGCTGGACCCTCCCCATAGTCCCAAAGCCCAGTGCGGACTGACACAAGACCCGAAGCTGTGTGTAGTTGGCCCACATGGAGCTCCCAGATGGGTCCTTTTCTTTCCGATCCCAATTTGATGCCTGAACATTCACTAAAAAGGCTTTTTCACTAAAAAAGAAGAGGAGGGTAAAATATCATCCAAGCCTGCGTAGGAACATGAACATTCATGTTCTCTGTTGTGCTATTCCTATTTTGCTTTTTTGAAAGAAACTCTTTACTCTACCCACCCCCACTCCCCCTCCCCCTCACCACACACACACACACACACACACACACACACCTCACCTCCTCCTCCCAAACTTCTCTTCTCTCTCTCTGAACAGGCCATTCTGTTGCGTGTCCTCGGCGCTCGTTTCTCCTGCCGCAGCTGTACGCCTCACGTGGGTTTCTGGACCTGCAGTTGTGGCTTCTGTGGTCTCATGGAGTGGTCCTCTGCTCATAGTCCTGAGGGTGTCCAGTCTCACTCTGCTGACCTCGTCCGTGTGTGTGTGTGTGTGTAAGTGTGTGTGTGTGTGTGTGTGTGTGTGTAAGTGTGTGTGTGTGTGTGTGCAAGTGTGTGTGTGTGTGTGTGTGTGTAAGTGTGTGCAAGTGTGTGCAAGTCTGTGTGTGAGTAGGTGTGTGTATGCATGAGTGTGTGCGTGAGTAGGTGTGTGTTTGTGTGTGTGTGAGAGTTAGTAAGTAGATGTGTGTGTGTGTGTGTGTGTGTGTGTGTGTGTGTGGAGAGAGAGAGTAGGTGTATGAGTGCATGTTTCTTTGTGTGTGCGCTCTCACTGCAGACAAAAAAGCCAAGCAAAGCAAGTTAGTACTCACAAACACACACACACACACACACACACACACACAGGATGGATTCTGATTACAACAACAGACTCTCGGCACACCACCCAACCTCCAATGTGCAAACTGGAAGGAAGCGAGGCGCTCTGCTCTGCATTACCAACATTTCCAAACACACTGTGGCACGGCGCCTTGTGAGTCTGGTTCCAGTAGACGCATCTTCTTAGATAAGTCCAGGCTGCATAGTGATGCCTGATGTAGTGTGTGTGAATAGTAATGAGGGGTACGGTATCCTGAGAGTCCACCACAGCCAAATCAAAGCCTAGGGGAGCAACATTAGAGAATAATATGTGTGTTTTGTGTTGCGCACATTTCCATGTTTTTGTGGGAGCGTTAAGATGATAATGGAACTCCTTACACATCATAAATAATGCATTTATGTCTCCCTATTGGTAGTTGTGCTAGTTGATTCATTTTTCTCTCCGTCTCTCTTTTTCCCTGTCTCTCTCTCTCCCTCCCTCTCTCTCTTTCTCTCTTGCTCTTTCTCTCTTCTCCTCCTTCTTTCCACGTCTCTCACCCTGTCCTCACCTCCTTGTCATTTGTATCTCTCTCTCATCTTTTTCTGTTGCTCTCCCTATTCCTCTCTCTCCCCTTCTACCCACCCCCTCTCTCTCTCCCACTCTCTCTCTCTTTCCCTCAGACTCCCTCTCTCTCTCCCTCTACCCTCCCTCTTCCTCTCTCTCCTCTCCATCCCTTTCTCCCTGCGAGGAGGCTGCTCTTTATTAAAGGCACAAGTCCGTAATGTGTCTGGCATGGCTGTAAATGGGTCCATTAGTGGTGGTCTGTGTGGCCGGCTAGGCCACTGCGGAGGGGGGCCTCAGGGGGGGGGGGGGTAGGGGTGGACGGCCGAGACGGGCTCGCCATAAATCAGAACCCACCGGCCCAGATAGAGACTGATAACCCCACATCTCTAAGTAGACTGCACACACATCTCTCTCTAACTTTCTTTCTCTCACACACACACTTTCTCTCTCTCTCTCTCTCTCATTTTCTTTCATTTTCTCTCTCTCTCTCTCATTCAATTCAATTGAGCTTTACTGGTGGCATGACAAAAAACACAATATGTGTTGCCAAAGCATTTCTTATTGTGCAGGTAATTAGTAGTAGCATGTAAAAGAAAGAGAACAATATATGCACCATACAGTACTACGACAGTGTGTGTGAGTGTATTTGTGTGGGTGTGTGTGTGTGTTTATGTGTGTGTATATGTATATCTTGCTGTGTCTCTTTTGTTCCTGTCCTAACAGTATTCTTAGACTTGGACCCTTAAGGTTTTGAAGGTCTGGGAGCAGTTTTCTGAATTTAGGAAAGAATTGATCTTGTATTTTTTTCCATTGGCAGCATTCAGCCAAGAAGCGAAACTCTATTTCTATGGCACCTTGGTTGCAGTTAGTTGCACAATCTGTCTTCTCTGGGCAGCCAGGTTTGCTTGTCTCTGCCTGTTAAATATAATTTGTGTATAGCGCTCTTATATTGTATTACGGTAGCCTAAGAGTGTTGGTTGTTATATGTGGGGTATTACGGTTTTTCATACCTGCCTGTATGCCATGCTACTTCAGTTTCACTTGTATGTAGTTGATGAAGGTGACGGATGAACAGAGCCGTACTCTATGTGAAAGTTCATTTAATAAATGACATTGAATAGACACTCCGCTTATTCTTCTCCACGTCAAGTTAAGCCTGCGCGACAGTCAGTTAACTTAACAGGTTATGGGCCCAGGGCCGAAGATAAGCGAGTGTGAAAAAGTTTAACGCGACGTATTACGCAATAGCTAGCCAGCAAGAAGCTGAGAAATTGGCGGGGTTGGAAGATGGCAAACCGAGCAACAGGAGTCCCAGCACCGCAGCTTTTATTCGACGGATCTGAAGAGAAATATGACCTTTGGGAAACGAGGTTCCTAAGCTGTCTACACATTCTCAAGTTGAAGGAGACCATTTTACATGAACCCGCTCAGGCGAGCGATGAGGACAACCGGAAAAATGCAGACTGCTATGCCGAACTGGTAAGGCTAATAGACGATAAAAGCCTATCGCTAATCAGGCACGAAGCCGCTGATAATGGCAGGAAAGCCCTGAGCATACTTAAAGAACATTATTCAGGAAAAAGCAAGCCACGGATTATAAATATGTACACGTCATTAACAAAGCTGCGAATGGCAGAAAACGAAACTGTTACAGACTTTTTAATAAGGGCAGAGAACATCATTACAGCGTTAAGAGATGCGGGAGAAACCATGAGTGATGGATTAATCGTAGCCATGATGCTAGGCGGGCTACCAGACTCGTTCAAGCCGCTAGCAGTCCATGTAACGCAGAATGAGGATAACGTTACGTTTTCAGACTTTAAAAGAAGGCTACGGGTCTATGAAGAATCAGAGAAAATGAAAATGACAGAACAGACTACAGATAACGTGATGAAGACGCATACAAGACAGGGCGGAGGCCACAGCAAGCCACAAGGTAACAGAAAAGAAGAAGATGCCAACTTGACTTGTTATAAATGTGGAATAAAAGGACACAGGGCGAGAAAGTGTTACAAGAAAGTGTGGTGCAATTACTGTAGAAACAATACCCATGCTGAGTCACTATGTAAGAAAAAGGGGGGACAAGATGGCGCCAGAAAAGTTGCTGAGGAACAAGATGGCGATGAAGGAGATTACCTCTTCATGGCTAAACATGTGAAAAGTGAAAGACCACCACTCAACGTGAAAACAAAAGGCATCATGGTGGACGCGGGGGCAACTTCCCACATTGTGAACGACATCAACAAGTTCCAGAACTTCGACAGCTCGTTCCAGCCAGAGACCCACTGTGTGGAATTAGCCGACGGAAGCAAGTGCAGTGGAATGGCCCAACAGAGAGGAACTGCGGTGATCCACCTTCTAGACAACGCTGGACGACAACACACAGCGCAGCTACGAGATACACTCTACATGCCATCATACCCACACGACATCTTCTCAGTGGCAAGAGCGTCAAATGGAGGAGCTACAATCACTTTCAAAAAGGGGGACAGCCGCATGGTCACCAAGGATGGTAGCAGGTTTGACATTCATGAGACTGGGAATTTGTATTACTTGCCAACTGTTGAAAAAGATGTTGATCAGTGTAATGTATGTCATGATCTACAGACATGGCACCAAATACTGGGTCATTGTAATTTTGAGGATGTTAAAAGGTTACAAGGTGTTGTGAAGGGCATGGAGATTAAGGGAGGTGCAGTTGGGTTGGATCAGTCATGTGATGTGTGTACACAAGGAAAGTTCACTCAGACAAGAAATAGGGAGCCAGATAGGAAAGCAAAGAAGCCCCTAGAACTAGTTCACACTGATTTAGCCGGGCCTATGTCCACACCAAGCAAAGAGGGACACAGATATGTGCAGTCCTTCACAGATGACTACTCAGGCACTATACTTGTGTACTTTCTAAAGTCTAAGAGTGATACGGTGCAGGCCACAGAAAGATTCTTAGCAGACACAGCGCCTTATGGAGAAATCAAGTGTATCCGTTCAGATAACGGCACTGAGTTTACAAGTCGAGACTTTCAGGCAATATTAACAAAGAATAGGATTAGGCATGAGACGTCTGCTCCTTACTCACCCCACCAAAATGGCACTGCGGAGAGAGGTTGGAGAACACTCTACGATATGAGCAGATGCCTACTGATAGAAAGCGGGCTGCCAGATGAGCTGTGGAACTATGCTGTGCAGACCTCAGCTTATGTGAGAAACAGGTGCTACAGTAGACGCACAAAGAAAACGCCCTACGAGTTATTCACAGGCAAGGTACCAAATGTGTCCAAATTGCAAAAATTCGGATCAATGTGTTTTGCTTACAAGCAAGAGAAAAGCAAATTGGACTCTAGATGTGAGCAAGGCGTTTTCATAGGCTACGATAAAAACAGCCCAGCCTATCTAGTATACTATCCAGACACAGAGAGGGTCCAAAAGCATAGACTGGTTAAATTCACCATTAAAACAACCCAGGAAAGGGAAACACAAACATCTGAGTCACACATAGAACACGGGGGTGTACATCCAAGGGTTGACAACAGTGAAGAGAGTGTTGTTGATGAAAATGTGGAAAATGTACCAGGTCAGGGTGATCAAAGTGGTATTACCGAGACTTCACCTGAAAAGACTGAGTACACACAGCCAGGTGAAGTCACAGAGACTGTGACCAAAAGGTACCCACCGAGAAATAGAAAGAAACCAGCTCATCTACAGGATTTTGAGACTGGGGATAAGGAGGACAAATTGCACACATGCATGGACTCTTGTTACAGAGCGGTGTGTGATATACCTCAAACTTACCAGGACGCTATTGCATCAACCAAAGCGAGGCAGTGGACAAATGCCATGAAAGAGGAGATGCGATCTCTGGAGGAGAACGAGACCTTCAGCCTAACTCAGTTGCCACCAGGCAAACAGACAGTGGGGGGCAGATGGGTTTTTGCACTTAAGACAGAAATTGATGGGTCTGACAAATACAAGGCAAGATTTGTAGCAAAAGGCTACAGTCAGAAACAAGGCACTGATTATGATGAGACTTTCTCACCCACAGCTGATATGACAAGTGTGAGAGTGGTCATGCAAAAGGCAGTGCAGGATGATCTAGTCTTACACCAGATGGATGTTAAGACCGCTTATTTGCATGCCCCAATTGACTGTGAAATTTATATGGAGCAACCTGAGGGTTATGAGAAAAGGTCAAAATCAGGTGAAAAGCTAGTGTGCAAGTTACACAAATCTCTCTATGGTCTTAAACAGTCAGGGAGGAATTGGAATGCTATGTTGCATACATGTTTAGTTGAGAATGATTTTGTACAGAACCCAGCTGATACCTGTGTGTATACAAGAGAAAAACACAATGAGAAAGTAATCCTAATAATTTGGGTTGATGATCTGATCATAGCAGCTAATAATGAGAGTGTTCTGGGAAATGTAAAGATGATGCTTACTGAAAGGTTCAAAATGAAAGACATGGGAAAGCTGAGACATTTCTTGGGGATAGATTTTGAACAAGCAGATGGTTTAGTCAAAATGTCACAGGAGAGATATGTGAGAAAGATTCTAGATCGATTTGAAATGCAGGATTGCAAATCTAGAGAAACACCATGTGAACCAAAACTTGAATACACAGAAGATGCTGAGAAAATGAAAGAGCCAAGAAAGTATAGGGAGGCAGTAGGTAGTTTAACCCAGTACACTACGGGTGACCCGTATTCGGGCAAATACAGTGCCCCCCACCTCCCCCCAACAACCCCCATGCATTTCTTTGCACCTTATCATGAACTACCATAGTCATGCTATATACCATTTTAAAGCTGAGAAACTCAAGAATCGATATATGTAAAGCTTTCCATGAATTAACATATATTTCGTGTGTAAAATATAAGTTTATCCCGATATATAACATATCAGAATACCCCCCTCCACCACCCCCCAAAGTTGCTGCGTTCATATTTTGTCACTTGTCTGTATGGCCGTACCAATAAGTTAGCCCAGCATGCTTGGTCTTGAAATTTTCGTAAGAATCCATAGATGTAAAATATCTACATTGTTATATTGCCAATATATTGAGTAGTTGTACACGCCAGTACAAACAAAACAGATACATACGAAAAGAAGCGAAGTAAACACTTATTTTTCGCGGAAATCCAGATATTTCGGTTTTACTTCCATTATTGTCGCTGGATTCACGGTACTCCGCGTGTTCACGAGGCTCTTCTGATTCCATCGATACCCATTACATGTCTGTAGGACCAATGAGAGTCGAGATAGATGCCATCAAAGCCAATGAGTCACGTAAGCGATGAATCTGACAACCAGTCTTTGAATGGTCATAGCGCTGCGTCTGAGTGAGCCAATGAGATGGGACCTAGATGTCCGTGTAGCCAATGAGGAGAGCTTTCTTTAGACATGTGACACATCGTCCCATTCTACTTCCCTGTCGGCTAAACTCAAGGCGCATAGCCCATGCGTAACCAGATTCCGAAGCAGTGGTTTGGAAGTTTGTTACTAAACAAGCAAGAGACATGTTTTTGAAGGTTTTTGTTCGTAAAACATGCCAAAGAGACAAAAAAAAGACGAAACATGTCGAAGAACCCGAGGACATTGAAGATCTGGAGGACATCGATGAAGGAGAAGAAAGCATTTTCTCGGAATGCGACTCCGAGG
The DNA here is from genome assembly GCF_046254945.1 of Alosa pseudoharengus. NCBI lineage: Eukaryota > Metazoa > Chordata > Actinopteri > Clupeiformes > Clupeidae > Alosa > Alosa pseudoharengus. The sequence goes on along the minus strand of NW_027468689.1, from coordinate 22,701,656 downwards.
AGGAGCAGAACTTTTTAGCTGGGAAGGACCCCGATTTTGAGCTGTGAGTAGACTACTTATATCCATATACAGTTACAGATACAGTTTAGTTTGCTTTTGTAATGTTTAGTGCATAGTTTTTCATTTAGCTTTGTTTCATAGTGTGAACAGTGTGAACAGTGTTCTGGTACCTGGGGGGGAGGGGAGTTAGGTGAGAATGCAGTGTGTGTTTGTGTGTGTGTGTGTGTGTGTGTGTGTGTGTGTGTGTGTAAAAGAGAGAGCAGGGGGAGGTGTGACCTGAGTACACACATTTATATCATTTGTATAAGTTGTTGGGAAGGGTTTTCATATACTTTAGTGGGTCTGAGCCTAACTTCCATCTGTACAATTGTTTCAGTGACAGCGATGAAGACTGGGCCCCGCCAAGCAAAAAAACAAGAGCTGAGGATCCTGTGTCTGAGGAAGAGGAGCCGGTGGCCGAGACTATTTCAGTTGTTCATAACACGTTCCATTTTGTTGACCGTGGTTGCCAACACAAATACATTTCTATTGCATTGAATGTGAATCATTTGATGTTTCGTTTGCCAGGGTATTGCTATTTTTTACCTTTGTTTCATTTTATAATACAAATGTTCACTGCATTACCTTGTTTGTCCTTTTTTCATGGAAATCTCAAAGGCGTAGGAGCAAAAGTAAGAGTTTCAGGTCAGATAATGCTTCTCTGGACTCATGGCACAGCCACTGCAAAGCACTCCAGGTACAAGCAACATGACACAGAGAGTGTAACCTTTCATTTGACACCAAGATCATGGTTCTACATAAAGGGGTTCTTGTATAGGAAGCATTTTAGTTTTGGGTAACCAAAGGTCCTTTTGGAGTCTCCAAATGGACACTTAGCAAAACGCATGTGTATGCCCACACAAATATGGGTCCCACACAGTCATACATCATCCTATAAGGATCTACTTTGACATACAGATTCACAAGACCTGGTAGTGGGCCTCAGTAGTGTTTTCAAGAGAAAATAAGTGACCAAGAGGGCAGAATGTGGTCATTTCTAGAGATGTACATAACCGCCTATAAAAAAAACTATCATTCTACCCTTTGCCACTCTCTGATAGTTCATCACACAGTCAATCTATTGGTACCAAAAAATTCTACAAGGCCTTAGCTTTCCAAAGAGGTCAGGCACTTGATTGTAAGTCAAAGTATGTGGCAACAGGGCCATTTTAAGTAGGCGGTGTGCAATTTCGAGGAAAAACTCAAAATAGGGGTGGAAATGTATAAGGTTAATTTACTTGTCCACATGCACTCGTCCAGATATAAGCTTTGTGGTCAGTAAACTCTCTCAGCACTTTGCTGAACCAACAGTAGAACACTGGAACACAGTAAAGCATGTGTTCAGGTACCTCAAGGGTACAACAGAACAGGGGTTATTCTTCAGGAGAAATGACACAGAAAAACTAAGTCTAAGGGTCTACTGTGATGCTGACTGGGCGTCAGATTCAGCGGATAGACGAAGTACATCAGGGTATTGTGTCAGTCTAAATGAGGGAAGCTCTTTGATATCCTGGAAAACAAGAAAACAACCAACAGTAGCGTTATCTACTTGTGAGGCTGAATACATGTCCTTAGCTTCAGCCATACAGGAATGCATCTACTTAGAACAACTGCTCAGGGGTATAGACACTTACCAATACGCACAAACAAAGGTGTATGAAGACAATCAAGGTGCCATAGCACTAGCCAAAAATCCAGTTAACAGACAACGTTGCAAACACATTGATATTAAATATCATTTCATCAGAGAGAATGTGAATAATGGAAAGTTTATTTTGGAATATTGTCCTACTGATCAAATGATTGCTGATGTTCTGACAAAGCCAGCTACTAAGCTGAAGTTGAAAAGGTTTGCAGGAGACATGTTTGGCACTTAGGAGTGCAAAGAGTGTTTTATACTTCATGATAATGAGGAAGCCTCATTCTGTTATTTTGTTTTCATGCAACCTAATGAGATAAGAGCGAGTGGGGGTGTTAAATATAATTTGTGTATAGCGCTCTTATATTGTATTACGGTAGCCTAAGAGTGTTGGTTGTTATATGTGGGGTATTACGGTTTTTCATACCTGCCTGTATGCCATGCTACTTCAGTTTCACTTGTATGTAGTTGATGAAGGTGACGGATGAACAGAGCCGTACTCTATGTGAAAGTTCATTTAATAAATGACATTGAATAGACACTCCGCTTATTCTTCTCCACGTCAAGTTAAGCCTGCGCGACAGTCAGTTAACTTAACACTGCCCTTCTCAATAGCCAGACTGTGATTGCTAAATCTGTACCTGGTCAAGGTTTTTCTCTGTCTGGTATCAGTGACTGTGGATAGGTAGTCTGCCACAGTGTACTCTCTTTTTAGGGCCAAATAACATTGACATTTTCTTTTGCTGTTGTTTTTGTTTTGTTATAATTTGGTTTGAGAACTGTCTCTGTATTAGTTTGTTTCTCTATCTGTTGGTCTCTCTCTCTCTCTCTCTTGCACTCTCTTTCTCTGTTTCTGTCTGTGTCTGTGTTTCTGCATGATTGTTTCTCTGTCTGTCTGTCTGTCCCTCTCTCCCTCTCTCACACACATTCGGTCTGCCGCACACATGCATATGTACGCTCGCGCATACACACACACTGTTTGCACACTGTTTTGCTTTCCCTCCCTGACAACTGCTGTCTCCATTTCTCCTCCCCTTTTCTAGCCTCCCCTCCTAAAGTCTCCCCTCCTCTCCTCTAGTCTCCTTTCCTATCCTCGTCTCCTCTGCTCTGCTCTCCTCTCCTTCCCTCTAGCCTCCCTTCCTCTCCTCTCTTCTCTTCCTCTAAAGGCTGAGGAGCGGTAGAGCAGCCTGCTCCATAGGGACACCAGGGCAACTAGATCATAGACTGGAGCTGTCCTCGGCCCTTGCCTAAATCATGTAGGACACACTGTATTGCCAGCACTAAGGATATCGGTTGGGACTCATTTCTGTGCATCCTGGGGGAGACTTCACTTCCATGTAACCATTTTTTTTTTTTTATGCACTGACATTTTTCCCTGTCAGTGCATATCTGCGCATCCTGAAATATTTATGCATGAATGAATAGCTTCTGTCTGGGGATTCCTTTATTCAGAGGCAATTTTATTAACAATAACAGCAAGTAAATAATAGACAGCGATGAGGTCCCTCGTCAGACCCAGTGCATTTCTCCTGTGCTGTTCATCTGCTGTGTTGTGAGAGGCAGGGCCAGAGAGGAAACAGAGGAAGGAAACACTAGAATGGTGTTGGAGGCTTCATCATGGGGGGAGGGGGGATCTAAGCTCTCCATGCCCACCCAGTAGAACCCTCACCATGTCCTCACCGGAAACCACGAAAGCCTCCTTCTCTTTCTCAAGGGCCCCGCTTCTCTTCGGTTCCACCCCATAATATGAGAGTCGCATTTGGATGCCTTCCAGCAGGAAGTTGAGCACTCTATCCATCCTCTCAGACCACACACACACACATACACACACACACACATATAGATGTCACGAGGGAACCAGTCGCTTCCAGATCATATACAGTATGTAATTCGTTCAAAATTAATGCATCTGAGTGCCCTTGAGATCCTTTTGATGTAACTACTGGCAAATAAACATTGATTATACACAGTCCAAACGTGATGGATAGAGATAAACACAGTCATCCTATGAATATGTATGTGAAATGTTCAGTCATAGTGAAATAAATAAGTTATAAAATAAACAAATAAATAAACAACATTATAATGAATGTCACATAAATAATACAGTGAAGCCATGTGGCAGCAACATTCAATAAATAATTTTCTTCTAATGTTTGTACATGCCCCGGTCTTCAGAAAAGGTTGTATCGAGTAGATGCTATATAAAGGGTTTGATGAAAGAGTGTTTATTCAATTTTAAAGGTTTGAAGAGTCTTGAAAGAGGACCGTGGGCTAGTCTTTGATCTATTTCAGGTCTAATTTTAGTATTTATGACATATATAAATTCAGGGTCAACTTCAGTGTCAACGTTTTCTAATGAGTGCATTTAAATTGCATTATATCTTATTATGTATTATTTAATATCCTCAAAGCTTGGTGAGAAAGGAGATCATTAATGATATTTCAACAACGATGCCCACATGCAATTTTTAACAACTTGCCTTAAAAAAAATGATGAAAGCATTAAAAAAAGGATGTTGCAATAAAAATGTTGCCGTGTTGTTTCCAATTATGCGAAAAAATTAAGTTCTAAGACAATTATAGAATGAGCACTGACGAGAGAGAAACTATCAGTGTGAAATTAGCGCTGAAATATTCAGACACTCGCAGCCTGCACCGTCTGGCGGCCTGATAGAGCCTGGCAGTCTCCAGGAGAGTCCAGACATGGTGAGACGAGGCGAGATGGACGTGCTTGATCGCAGCAGACAGGCGTTAGGTGGCCGTGATCAGATCTGCTCTGCTCTGCACAGACACCTTTAGCCACACTCTGTTTCGAGACTCAACTCGTAATTTAGAGCTGCTATCCAGATTTACCTACCACCCAGCTATGAATGTGGTTTACGTAACACAAAGCTGCAGGCTTCACATCTTGTTCTCGACAGAAACTGATGTGCTTTAACTCTGCAAGTAAATGAGCCTTCCTGCCCATAAATCTGCAAAATCCATTTTCTCAAAAGAATGAAGAGTAAAGACTTAGCAACAAACCACCACTTTGCCTTTAATATTAAGTTCATTTACATAATCATTGGTTGACATCCTTGTAACAATGCAGAATAGAAATAAATTTCAAGTTTAAAGTGTGTTATTTGTAAAATCTTTGATAGATAGCAACTGAAATCTTGTAGAGCATTCAATTAAACTTTTAAAGATATTAAATAAAAAGAAATCGAGAAAAAAAGTTTTTTGCTATTTTTTTCTTTTTTGTTTTGATTGTTTCAAATGGTAGTGAAAAAAATATTAATACATGGGTACATGTTCCAAAACCCCTCTGGGAAGCCAGTCTCTTTCAACAAACTGGGCTGCATTTTAGCTAAATTTACTTTTGAAGTCTTGGACTCCGTCCAAGAAATCAGGCTTCGGGCTTCAAAGATGTCAGTCACAAATGAGAAAGCTGGTCAGGGATGGATGGAAGACTAGGTGGATGGATGGAAGAGTAGGTGGTAGACAAAAGGGTGACGTTTGTTTTTAAAACTTCTGACTCAACGCTAGCTCAATTAGCAGAGTCTTTCCCTGCAAAGATCATCCTAACTATGCACTAAGCTAGTGAACTAAACTGAAGTGCTCTAAACAGTACATGTTATGGTGAAGATGCTGTGCGTAGACAATGATTGCTTAAGAAATATATTGACCTTGCCTGAAGACCTTCATATTTTCCATTTTGACACCATTGCTGTAAGTGGCTTCTAACTGATGAGTCCTTCCTCCCCAGACCTCAAAACAGAGTTCTGATTATTCCACACCACTGCAATAGACTGAAAGGGCTTTTATGGCCATGCTCCTTCCTACAGACTCCTCAGTCTCTAAGGGATCTAGAGGCAAACCACTAGGCTGTGCTTCGTCAGCCTGGGAAGTCATCATCCTGAGGGGAAGCAACTGTACGGCGCCTCAGTCGGCGCACATTCCATCCCCCGGCCCAGTCTCCAGTCATCTCACTGTCGGCATCTGAGACCCACAACTCCCCTCGGTGATTTTCTAAAAGGAGCAGAGATGTGTCTACCCCATGCGGCCCATGTTGAGAGGAGTGTGGGTGGCAGAATGCCTTTTTTCCCTCATTTCTATCCCGAGGATGGGGAGAGAGTGTGAGCAACAAGCTTCAGATTGACGGAAAGCTAATAGTATTTCTTGAGCCACAGTGACACACGCTTAGCCACTGCTTGTTTCTATTTCCTCGTACAAGGCGATACCTGCGAGTGCTTGTGAAAAGCCAAGCATGAGAAGTTGGACAAGGATCTAATTGGCACCCCGGAAAGGACTCGAAGACAGGCCAGGAACAATGATGTGAAATGAGTGTGTACATCTAGAGACATCGCACAAATTGGGTCGCAAGAGCTGCCCGGCAGGGACTAGGGACTGTGTGTTATTGCCACAAGCAGTGACCCAGCCAATCTAACTTACACAAGAACAATAACATGGGGTCTGAAGAAGGGAGTGGGGCGGGTGCAACCGAGAGAGTCCTGTTATAAATAAATGGTCTCAAAACAGTGGAGGAGACCATTTATAAACTTGCCCTCAAACTTCAACTTCGGATCCAGCTGCCTTTGGCTCCGATCAAGCCTATGTCTTCCCCTTAATGAGGAATCTAAATGGTTGCGAAGCTGTTGAGTGAATTTGATGTGTTTTCATACTTGGAAGGGTGTAAGGTATTTTAATTGGTGAAAAGTAATAGGTCTACCTGCTCATGTCTCTGGATTTTCGCAGGATGTGCAGCTCACAAAATGACCCTATAGTCACAGCTCAGGAGGCTGTTATTCCTACAGAGCATTTAGCTTCGAAGCAGCAACGCTAAATACTAATGAACACCGGATGCGCAGGCAATCATATCAAGCGTAGTTCTGAGTCTCCTAATTAAAACCAAAGCTCTTACTTTGGAAGGGTCCTCAGCAGACCTATACTGGATGAAGCTTGATGAGTGAGGATTCTCAGAATAGCTCCTTGATGCCAAGCCACAAAGTGTAGTTCCATCTCGGCTGAGCCACAAGATGCTCGAGGATGACAGTGACAGTTTTTTAATGATTATTTCGCAGTGCCGGCATAATGAACCAAAATTAAAGAACCTTAGTTCTACATATCGTACTTATTATCAACATTGATTAAATGTTAAGAGGGATCCTTTGATTTATTATTCATATATTCATTACTAAGTACACACTTGCAATCAGCCTTTCAAAAGCCGGAGTCTTTGTCTATGAGACAGAGAGAATCATCCCGTCCATATCTGTCTGTCTTTTCATTAAAAGACAGTAATGGACCTAAAGAAAACAAGATCGAGGAGAAGACAAAGGCTACTCTGGTTGGGTTAACCCTCTCGATCACCAGACTCACAATCCTGCATTGTGAATAGTGGGATTCTGTGACCTCGAGTATCGGGAGGGAGAGATGCTAGCAAGGAGGCTTAACTCCATGGTGGCTGTATCTACAGTATCTGTCCCCAGATGTTTAAGTTTAAGTAAGTAATTTGTTGCACCGTTCTAAAATAGCAATTTAAACATCTATGTGCTCCAGTGATCCCTTCCTTTGACTGCATGACCGGTCCTTTAACATGGTGGAATTACCTTTTTACTATCTATATGTCCCCATCCTGTACCTATGTGTTGAGGAGTAAGGTCCACTAACCACACAGCTCCGTAGCTGCTAACCTTCAGCTACACTAGCAGAAAGCTCAATAACACGGCTGGTGGTCATTTAACTGTCACTGAGCCTACGTTTCCCTCTGACAAAGATTGGGCTATGGCTAATAATGATTTTATTTTTAAGATTTCCTCCTCTGTGCCATCACAGCATGCAGCTGGCTGTATCTGTGCTTCGATTTTACAGCGAGCACTCCAAATACAGCTGGCATTGTATTGTTTCACAGTCTGTGAGTAGTTCTTTCTTTCTTTCTTTCTTCTCCGAACTCTCAAATGATGCCGGGAAAGACACTATTTCTGGCTGAGGGTTAATGCATTTGAATGAGGGATTTTTCTTTCCTTCCATTCCAAACACTCCTTTTTTTAACCCAATCATGTCAAGACACCAGTGAAAAATGACATGACATTTTCAAATGCATGTTTTTTGACACTCTCTGCACTTGCCTTGATCCCCCGACTCCAACCCACCACGAACCAAATTTTAATCCCCCAACAGTTTTGGTTTCATAAATAAATAAAATGTGCAGTATTCAAATTCAGGTTTTTTTTTTTCTCACTGGGGAGAGAGAGAGAGGAGAGGAGAGCGTGCAGGGACACGCGTGATAACAATGTTTCCCACTTACTGTTGTGAGTTGTTGTGAATTTGTTCCTGCGCTATCGAAGAGCTCTCTGTTGTTCTAGCTCCGACGGACCAAAACCTGCATGACTGTTCTTTTGTTGAGCTGTTGGCATGACATTCACTCAGCACACATTACAGACCCATAAGGAAACCTGTCAAACAGAGAGGCCAATAGACAAGCTTATGTGAATAGTCAGCTTTTGCAGACAAAAGAGCAAAGTGTGTTTTGAATACTTTGTTGTTGAACACCTTGTGGCGTTGCAAACTATCATACCATGCATGGAAGTTGGATTTCTTTTGTTTGCTTTCAGACACCTTTGATACATTTAAATGCTTTCAGATGCGTTTTTACATTTCCGTTTAAGCGGCGGGGGTTCCCAAAGAGGGAGGCTTGCCGAACTTCGTGAATATTTCAAGTGGTGCCGGCGCCGGTTCAGAGCAAGTGAGTGGCGACAGCCGCACCCCCCGGATAAAAGGCGTCGGCTAAATGGCTAAATCGAAATGTAAATGTATTCAACATGAATTGCGTGGACAGCTCGCTAGCCTCCAAAAATACCTCAGGCCAGGATATTTCCAGGGGAGTTAGGTGTGCTTATTTATTAAAATCAGATGAGGCGGTCCGCTGGACACGGCCTGGACTCCCCCTCCGGCAAGGGCAGGACAGAGAGATGTGCCGGGCTGATCTCTCTGTGTTCAGGTCGCTCACAGGCGGGACAAGGTTAAGGCAGGACATCTGTTTGCGCGGCTGGGGAGCTGGACCCATGGGTCCGACACACACACACACACACACACACACCAGCATGGACCACACACACACACACACACACACACACACACACACACACACAGACCTGAGTGACAGCTGACACATATTGACAGATCCATACATGTACTGTCTGTCACACACTTACATACTGTACCTACACACACACAGACACACACACACATACATGCACCCACACATGTATGCACACACATGCGCACACACACACACACACACACACTCGGTACCCTCTTGCCTGAAATGGTCATCAGCGCCAGCGCAGGGGGAGGAGGCATAGAACATTGCACAGGTGGGCTAATTATTCATCTGCTGTCACAACTTCAGCCAGGCGTGCAGGGTTACCCTCAAAGGATTCCCCACACCACCCCGTTCCTTATTTAAGTTTCTACTTCAAACCCACTGCACCTTTGCACACGCACCTTTGCACACACACACACACACACACACACACACACACACACACACGCACGCGCGCACACACACACACACACACACACACACACATATTACATAATCTGTCTCTCACCATCACTCACTCACACACTCAGTCATAACTGACACATTGTAACAAAAATGTACGAATGCATCCTCTCTCTCTCCCTCTTTCTCTCTCTCTTTCACTCACGCACGCACACACATACAAACAAACCAACACAAACAAACAAACACACACACACACACACACACACACATCCACACAGAGCTACTGCATTAATGTCAGGGAGCAGACACACGCCATACGAACATTCTTTGCCCCTAGTTCCAATCCAATCAGTGGCATATTTCTCTCCCCCGCCCCAGCAAGGCCTGTCCATTGATGTCCATTGATGTGCCGGAGGTGGCCGTGATTAGGCTTCCTCACCATCTGGGCTGCGTAATTAAGAAAGGCCCTTTCAGGCGGCCTTCATGTAAACACACACACACACACACACACACCCTTTCAGGCAGCCTTCATGTAAACACACACACACACACACACACACACACACCCTTTCAGGCAGCCTTCATGTAAACACACACACACACACACACACACACACACACACACACCCTTTCAGGCAGCCTTCATGTTGGGAACATGAAGAGCAGCGCCAGGCGAGCCTATCACTGCCAAACACTGAGCCAGAACAAACACCACAGAAGAGATAGGAGAGAACGCAGGCAAACACACACACACAGTCTCGAGGTGTATATTTGGGAACACACACACACACACACGCACACATTCACACATGAGTAAACACACAGGCCCACGGTGTCTATTTGGGAACACACACACAAAATTCCCCAGACACATCCACACACTCATGAATTCATTCACACATACAAATATACACTTAAAACCGACACACACACACACACACACACACACACATGCATGTATTCATACAGGCATTAGAACACCACCATTCAACCACTTACTTTGAACCTATCTTACTTTGAACACACACACACACACACACACATACACACACTCATGTACACATATCCTCTGTCTATATTCCAGACATACACACACACACACACACACACACACACACACAGACACCGTGCCGAGAGTCTAAGCACAAATGGCCAAGCTAATGGACCTGTCTGCATCCTCCTCTGCCATCTCTTAGGAGGCAGTGTGAGCCGGCCACATTAGCTCCCTCTTCCAAACACAACAGCCTTTCACATGACACGATACACACACACACACACACACACACACACACACACACACACTCATATCAAACACACTCACAGCCTGCTTTCAGCGCTAACCCTATTACCAGTGACAAAGCTGACAATACAGCGCTGAGTAGGCCTGCCTGCTGGTGCTAAAGCAGCCTCCACAGATAAATACACATACACACACACACACAGACACACACACACACTCTTTCTCTCTCTCTCACACACACACACACACACACGCACTCTCTCTCTCTCTCTCTCTCTCTCTCTCGCTCTCTCTCTCTCTCACACACACACACACACACTCACCCTCACACACACACTCTCTCACTCACACACACAGAAGCACACACAAACACACACACACACTTTCTCTCTTTCAGACACACACACACACTCTTTCTCTCTCTCTCACACACACACACATGCACTCTCTCTCTCTCTCTCTCTCTCTCTCTCTCGCTCGCTCTCTCTCTCTCGCACACACACACTCTCTCACTCACACACACACAAGCACACACAAACACACACACACACTTTCTCTCTTTCAGCCACACACGCACACTCTCTCACACACACAGACAGACAGACATACACAAACACATCACCTCCCTCCCTCTGTCTCTCTCTCTCTCTCTGTCTCTTTTTCTCTCTATCTCTCTCTGTCTCGCTCTTTAGCCACTACCATTACAGCAAACACAGACTGGCTGTTATTGAAAGTTTTCAACGGTGCTGGCAATGGTGGGTTTTGAATCATCTGATTTGAGTGTGTACATGCACACACACACACACACACACACACACACACACACACACACACACAAACACACACACACATTCCGTTCAGTGCAACAAACAGAAACACCTGAGTGAATGTGGATAAAGATAATGGTAATGGTTGGAGAATACTTCCTCATCAACACAGCCTTCCAATCATGTAAACACACATACAGACACACACACACACAGACAAACACATTCACACATACACAACACACACTGACTTGCAAACTCACATGCACACACAAACACGAACTGTATACGTACGATGCACTCTTATGGTATAAAATTCTCGCCAAAAGTTTTCTGTACCTGTACCAAAGTTTTGTGCTTGTAAGAATATTTTGTGCTCGTAAAAATGATTTGTGTACATGTAAAAATAATTTGTATCTGTAAAAATATTTTGTGCATGTAAAAATGGTTTGTACATCTTCAAATCCGTTTTCTCACTGTGTAGAATTTTTTTTTTGTGAATTTGCGAACGATATTTGCACGCACGGATTTTCCATTTGCAAGTGCGTATCTGTTTTCTACAGACATGAAACAGATCTACGGGTACGAAACGAATGTACAAGTACAAAACTTTTTTACAAATTTTCCCAAAACAGCCAATCACAGCACTGCTTACTGAACGGCCAGTCAGCCGATCAGCTCGCTTCTTTAATTCTGAAACACTGGACATAGAAAATACAGCTCTTGGTACATCCATGTAAACACCACAGTTCAGAAGAGGTGAAACACTTAAAAAAGAAGAGCTATCTTAGCTAACAAGCAAACAGCTCAACTTAACTCTATTCCTTCCCTACTATGAATCTAATATCATTAACTAGAACTAATAAAAATCGGATCATTAGTATTATTATTAATGATATAATTGTTCTGTATAGTTATTATGACCGCCGCGCAGCGAAGTGGCGGTCATATAGGTTTAGTCAGATTTTTCTTTTTTTTTTTTTTTCTTTTTTTTTTTTTCTTTTTCGCATGTCCAAATTTCTGTCAATGATTCCCGGGACACTGAAAGACCGGGGTAGACGAAACTTGGTGGGCATGTAACCCCATATGGATAGCATGGAACCATCGTTTTTCGTTTTGATCTGTAGCCCCCCCGCTGGACTGCACCCCCCGAAAGGAGGGTAGGGCAGACACAGTTTTCTGTGAATATCTCGAGAACCGTAAGGTTTAGGAGGACCATTTTTTTTTTGTAAGTTGATCTCAAGGGGCCATGTCAACCCATTCCATAACCACTCATTTCATGTATAGCGCCACCTAGTTTAAACACAAAAAAGTAAAAATGAGGTGTTGTAATCGCAGGTATCTGTGACCTAACATAGTCAAAACTGCACGAAATTGGAAGTGTAGGATCATTATGACACCCTCTGAATGCACGCCAAGTTTCGTGGAATTCCGTTCATGGGGGGCCACACAATAAATTAATTTATGTTACTATACACCAACTGGCCTGTAGGTGGCCGGAGACAGTTTTCTGTGAATATCTCGAGAACCGTAGGGCCTAGGAGGTCCACCTTTTTTTTGTATGTTGATCTCAAGGGGCCATGTCAACCCATCCCATTACCATTACTTGGGAACCCATCCCATTACCATTACTTGGGGGCCACCAGGGGGCCCCCAATCGAGTTTTTTTTTTTTTTTTTACATAATAAATAACGTAAACAAGTGACATCAATGAATGAATAAATGAAACAATTATCATTCAAATCAAGAAAATTACTATATTAATACATTGGTTTACCAAGCACATGGGGCCAGAAGTCTAGATTGGAGCCCCAAAAAATTTTTGGCATGTGAGCAAGGATGGATTACTGAATGAGCCTACCGAGCCCAAGAGGTCAAGGGACCCTGAACCCCAAGTAGTTGTGTGAATTCACTACCAATAAGTCAAAAAGCAAAAGGCTATGAATCTGAACAAATTTAGGTACTGCCCTTCTCCAGCTGACCATCCCAAAAATGCACCAGAATACAGGAAATCACATCTAACCCCCCCCCCCACACACACACACACACACACAAACCCGTTTGTACCCACATTTGCACAAACAGGGTAGGGGGAGAGGGTCCTTATGCATCTGTGTCCAGGGGGACAGTAGTTCATAATCAGTCGCTGTATTAATACATAACCTCACTGAATTAATTTATAATATGACATTATAGTGTGAAGTTGTCAATTATCGCCAAGCACAGGTGACTGCGTTGTGGGAGGGGGCCCCCAAATCAAATTCTGCTTAGGGCCCCCAAAAGGCTTGGGCCGGCACTGCGTATGACACATACTCACACAGTAGACATATGTACGCTTCCATGCACAGGCACATTCGCAGGCACGCACACACACACACACACACACACACACACCCACACACATAACATAAACATAACACAAACAATCAAGAATTTCTCATAATTATGAACAGGCAAGATGGAGGTGGGGTTGTATAAAATTAATTTTACATGTGAAATCTATGAACTAATCATGTTTTGGTACTTGTTGTCTAGCAGATACCAGTGAGAATTGAGTGTGGATAATGCAATTTAGTGAGACAGTTAGAATCATATAGGCCTTTCAGCGTGATTTCTTTTTGTGGAAAAAATGTGCTGGACTGGGCGGCGGTCATATTTTGTACCGCTCTGCGGTACATCTAGTTGTGTTAGTGTTTTCCGACTAGTCATTCCTCCCTTTGTATTTCCCACGTTATATGTGCGGTGCTTTCACGTAACGTTAGCAGAGACGGTTGATAGTATCTTTGACGTTAGCTTAGCCCAGCCAATACTAGCCCAGTTAGCTGCCATTACCTATTGTTACCTACTAATTACCTATCCAGTGCTCGCGTTTTAAACTATACTGTTTATTAGTTCTAGTTAATGATATTAGATTCATAGTAGGGAAGGAATAGAGTTAAGTTGAGCTGTTTGCTTGTTAGCTAAGTTAGCTTGTTACCTAAGCTAGCTAGAACATAACAGTTACTGCTACATGACCAAAAAAGTTCAGGGTGGCTTTAGGCTGACTCCCTTCCCTCCCTCCCTTTGTATTTCCCATGTTATATGTGCGGTGCTTTCACGTAACGTTAGCAGAGACAGTTGATAAAAGCAGTATCTTTGACGTTAGCTTAGCCCAGCCAATACTTGTTTCACCTCTTCTGACTGTAGTGTTTACATGGATGTACCCAGAGATGTCCAGCGTTTCAGAATTAAAGAAGTGAGCTGATCGGCTGACTGTCCGTTCAGTAAGCAGTGCTGTGATTGGCTGTTTTGGGAAAATTTGTAAAAAAGTTTTGTACTTGTAAATTCGTTTCGTACCCGTAGATCTGTTTCATGTCTGTAGAAAACAGATGCGCACTTGCAAATGGAAAATCCGTGCGTGCAAAAATCACAAACAAACATTTTTTATACACAGTGACAAAACGGATTTGAAGATGTACAAACCATTTTTGCATGCACAAAATATTTTTACAGATACAAATTATTTTTACATGTACACAATTATTTTTTACGAGCACAAAATATTCTTACAAGCACAAAACTTTGGTACAGGTACAGAAAACTTTTGGCGAGAATTTTATACCATACACTCTCACATACACACACACACACACACACATGTTGTTGTTACTGTGGCTCATTCAATCAGGAATGCACAGTTGGCAACTGATGAATTCAAAAAGCCTCTCCATAAGGGGTGTGCTATCAAGTCATCCACATAATCAACATCGTCTTTAATTATAGCTGTTTCTGCCACCTCCTCAACCTGTCTGCAGCACAAACACACACACACTCACACACACACACACACACACACAGTAAACATGCACACACACACACACACACACAAAAACCATCAAGTGGGTTTTTGGCTTCTGCTCATTGGCAACGGGACCCAGTGAAATGACTTACAGTCTCACTGAAGTTTGGAACAGTGAGAGGGGATTGAGGGTAGGAGGAGGAGAGGGGGGGATAAACAGATCTATCTGGAGTAGGCAGAGGACACTGCAAGCTGTCCAGTGCCAAGCCCATTTGGGTTTGGCTACGAACGGCCGGCCTGGCCTAACGTGAGACCGAGGCAGAGCCAGAGAGGCAATTTCTGTGGAGCCGCATTATCAAATTATATCTCCAGTGTTATCATATTGCATCAAAACACAACCCAAACACATTTCTCATTGCTACTCCACCTCAGAGAAAACTGCCTGAGATTTGGCTGGTTTTGGCCCATCAGCGTCTCAGTGGTGCAACAGTGCCACCTAGAGGTGTCTTGTGTTACTGCAGCCCAGCAACCAATACCACTGATGAACAACCCCCCCGCCATTCTCCTCTGTGTGTCTTATGAATGTGTATGGTGTTAGAGGATAACAATGTTGAGTATTGATTCACCTGAGTTATGAGCTATCTGAAATGAATTTGGGGCTCATGAGGACGAGGGAGAGGAGGGGGAGAACACAACACTTCCTCATCCCTTCCCTTCATCCTTTCTTCTCTGAGGATAAATAGCAGCGCAGCCCTGCATATAATAAATATGGACCTGAGCGCTACAAGGCTGTGCTGAGTGTTTCACGAAATAAGCTCCTGTGTTACAGCTCTCCCTTGGTGCACTCCCAGCTCAAAGCTTTGGGCACGAGGCTGCAGGGAGGAGGACACTGTACTTTAAAGGAATCAGGATTCTCATACATTTGTTTTTGTCAGTAATGATGCTTCTCATAACTTTTGGACCTTGAAGGGAAGAAGAAATCTCTCAGGTGGCTTAGCCTTTGCAATGATTTACTTGCATACAGTATACTAAAACACTGTACAATATAATACAATATACAAACACACACACACATATCATCATACTCACATACACACACACACACACACACACACACATACACACACACACACACACACACACACATATCATCATACTCACATACACACACACACACACATATCATCATACTCACATACATACACACACACACATATCATCATACTCACATACACACACACACACACGCACACACATATCATCATACTCACATACACACACACACACACACATATCATCATACTCACATACACACACACACACTCACACACATATCATCATACTCACATACACATACACACACACACACACACACGCACACACACACACACGCACACACACACAAATACACACATGACACATATACACACAAACACAAACAAACACAGACACACACACACACATGCAGGGGCGTGCAGAGACCTTTGAAGGGGCAGGGGCTCAAATTTTAAAAAAGGGCGCATGGAACAAAATTTTCAGAAAACGTGTTAACTTTATTTAAAACTTAATTTTGATTACAACCCAATAGAGAATACATAGGCTACATGCCTCCCGCAGCTCCTTCTCCCTCTGCTTTCGCTTCCTGTCTTTAGTGGGCATCTTTGCACTGCAGAATATAATATCATGTTTTTTTATAGAACATAATGCATACGAAAGCTAGAAAAGATACTTAAGTTTGACATTCCCCAGCCTATAAAGCTTTAATCATCTGAACTTGAGCTGGACATTTTTTTTTTTTTTTTTTTTTTTGCATTTAAATTCTAGCATTATGATATTTCAATGATGATGGTGGGACAGGCTATTATATGGTTTAGCAATTTGCAAAGTAGTCTAATGTACTGATAAACATTTGATCATTTTTCATATTTATTCATTATGTATCAAGAACAATGGGTGTAAATAGCAGACAGAGCTGTAACACATTTTTCTCATTTCTCTCCTTGATTCTGAAAATTCAATAGGAGTGCATGTACTGTAGGCCTACTGTAGCCAGGGCACAGACAGATAGGTCTTTTCAGTTTTCATTAGGCTATTGTCTACACAGAGATCATAGGCTATAAGGCTACATCTTATTGATTAAATTCAAAGCTAATTTTAATAGCCTAGAAATCTAGACGCACCCTAGCGGCAGGAAATATGTTATTGCCTAATGTTTATCACAGTGAACTACCACCATTAGCAAGCAAGCAGATTCACGTGCTGTGCGTGTGGCCACTGAATGAAATGACGCGTAATGTAGCCTACTGTAAACAGAACGACGTGTGGAGTTGGGTTAGTTAAACAACTACAGTAGTAATGTCGTCGGCTTATGACGATTTAGAAAAGGTTTGCCTACTCTGTTTTATGAACTAGGTCTACTAACCTAAGCTACTATAAAATAGTAACCTAAACAGAATATGTTATGAACGTTCAGCCTTAGATTTTCGAAGCCAGGTTATTGAAACATGAAACAACTTTAAACATTTTATTCTCTATCTCTAAGCTGAATACTATTGCATGTTCAGATAGGCTAACTGCCAAGTGACCTTACCGTGCTCCCAAACGTCTCCTGCAGCACTGTGCCAGCGTGCACCTTCTGAGAGTTCACTGAATGTATGACGTCACGGATTGGTGGCCGCAAGGCATTTCTAATTTCACAAACTATTAATGAGACATTTTAGCGAATATTCACGTTGGAACTAGCGGAAGTATTACTTTTAAAAAGTAAAAAACGGGTCTTGTCAAAAGGGCACTTGGACATCAAAGGGGCAAAAGGGCAGGTGCTAGAACCCCTGTAGCCCCCCTTCTCTGCACGTGCCTGCACACATGAGTGCATCACAAGGAAATCAGTCACTTCCAGATCATTCTATAAGAAATTGCAATTCATTACAAATGTATGAAGCAGAGTACCCTTGAGATTCTTTTGATGTAACTACTGGCAAATATACATTGATTATATGACAGATAGAAATAAACAGTCACACCATGAATATACATGTG
The DNA here is from genome assembly GCF_046254945.1 of Alosa pseudoharengus. Lineage (NCBI taxonomy): Eukaryota > Metazoa > Chordata > Actinopteri > Clupeiformes > Clupeidae > Alosa > Alosa pseudoharengus. The sequence goes on along the minus strand of NW_027468689.1, from coordinate 22,683,659 downwards.
CAACATCCACTCCTGGTGTACACACACACACACACACACACACACACACACTCACTCACACACTCACACACATATACATGTCCAGCGTCCACTCCTGGTGTGCAAGTGTAGTGTTCTTAAGGGTCCAGTCCACACAACACTTTTCCAGCACCACTGTCGTGGCAGCAAATAATTTCCCATTAATGGCATAATAAATGCAGCCAACTCAGCTCTCTCTCAACAACTTAATTAGCAATGGCATGAAGACAGAAATATTTGGAGCCATGTGTAATGTTATAAAAATGGCATCATTATGATGGAAACTGTGGCGGCTTGTTTTTATCTGTGTTGAGTAGATGGAGACTCTTTTGGCCTTCTTTGGGCTGGCCATACAACAGACCAGCAGGAGAGCAATAACTGGCCACACTGGACTGTGTGTGTGTGTGTGTGTGTGTGTGTGTGTGTGTGTGTGTGTGTGAGGTTATTATTATTTGTGGCCATTTTGTCTAGTTAAGAGCTGGATGTAGTGATAAGAGTCCATTATCACTCACAGGAATCCTTCATAGCACGGATATCACTAGACCCCTTTACTGGGGCACGTGCCCCAGTATTGAACTGCTGTGTCCCAGTAAATAAGTTAAGGTTTTTAACTCCTGTTGTCTCTTTGGCAGCAGATTATTATTTTTATCATTACATTGGACTGTGGCCCAGTAGAGTTTTGGGTCTAGTGACACCCCGTCTTCATAGTGTCGTTGGCTTACTGTCTCTCTTCCGGAAGCTTCCAACAGGACAAGGAAACAAGAGAGGGAGCCTCGATTCTGCCAACGAGTTTATTCAGTATCTTCACAACACATAGCAGCATTTCCTCATCTCATGTTTTTGTCATTCAGCATTCCGAGCAGTGCACTCTGGACTTTAGATTGGGCCGAACAAACGCCAGCGCAGCGCTGTTTCTTTAGAGGACACACTGATTTTCTCTGCTACACATTTGGTTAAATGTATGAGCTATAATTGCCTTTGAAAAATTGTATGTGAAAAACTTTTTTTTTTTTAGGTTTTATTTATGTACAGGTTGAAGTAGTCATCTTGTTGTTGTTTTAATCAGAAATGTGACATGTTGGACAATATGGCTTCTTAAAGGTGTCAAAACGGAATCAAATGTGGCTAGGAGTGATGATGTCATACCCTCAATGTCAGACAGTTTTTCCGTAACAGAATGGATTTCTACATACAAGCAGCGCAGCACGGACTGCACAGTAACACTTTACTTGTACAGCCCGCCTAAAGAGTCTTAACAGATGCTCGGACGCAACAAAACATCTTGTCGAACAACTGCTGAACTTCACCTTAACCAAACCCAACCCAACACATAGTTTGTTTAAAAGTTGGAGCATCTGTAAATGTCTATAGGAGACCACTGGAGTAAAGTGCGACCGACTTCACCATCAGAATGAAAACTTTGGCTGTCCCAGCCCACCATGCTCAGACTTGTCTCGGTAATGGGGATGAATACTGTGTGTGTGTGTGTGTGTGTGTGTGTGTGTGTGTGTGATGTAATGGGGATGAATACTGTAGACTCTTTTACGGCCATCCGTTGTTGTGTAGGTGACAAACTGAAAATGAAATAACCAATTGAAGGCGACGACAAATGAAACGCGTTCTTATAGAAATGTACATTTCAGTCAGCCAAACTGACTGGGAGCGAACAATACAATACACATTTCTTGTACGTGCGCACTGGAGAATTTGCACTGGATGTGAGAATGGTCACAAGATGGTGGGCTGTAACTTAGATTGAAGAAGCAGTTTTTAAGGTCAATTCATTGTCATGATGAACAAACAATCAAAAAAACACTCATTATAAATTAAGGGACCAAAAAACCTCAAATTCATCTACATCTAGAATGAACTAAGCAAAATACTAGGAACCAGAGCATGTTGCTTTAGAGAAACAGTATAATGCAGACAAAGTTGAAATGAGAGAAGAAGAAAGCCGTACATTACATGTTCTGTCTCACGTAAAACTATTCCCTTTGAGTTCTATCTTCGCCGTGTTCTCCCAGGTCACCCTTATTCATCTTCGTGCAGCTCAAAGAACTCATGGCAACAGACAGTAACCATGGTGATGAAAGTCATAAACTCCTGGAAGTCGCACTCGGAGTCTCCGTCCGCGTCCAAACTCTCCATGAGACTGTCCAAGGTGGCCTGGTCCTTCACTTGCTGCCCGGACGACAGACGAGGGGATAAGCAAATGAATTAGCTTTGTTTTCGCTCTTTTTCCCCCTACTTTTTTCTGTGCATGTGTGTCAAGTTGTCTAGGTGTATCTTTATGTGTGTGTGTATCTTTATGAGTGTGTGTGTGTGTGTGTGTGTGTGTGTGTGTGTGTGTGTGTGTGTGTGTGTGTTTGTGTGTGTGTTTGTGAGTGTGTGTGTGTGTGTGTCTCACCTCTGAGAAGGACGGGAACTCGTTGCTGATCAGGTCTTTCAGCTCACTTTTCTTCAGCTTGTGCTTGTCCCCCTCCTTCTCCGAGTACTTATGGAAAACTTCGATGATGGTTGCCATGGCATTCTCCAGGTCACTCATGGTGAAGAGTCCAAGCTGAAACAATGAATTGTTATAAATGGCAATTATAGTCCATGTCACAACCCCAACTGGAACGTGTTATGTGATTTGAAGATAGCTGTTATGCTGTGGACGCAAGAAAACTGACAATAAGTTATTGTCTAATCTAATCTATCTTTCTAATCTGTCTCTGTATGTGAATTAACCATTCATAAGTACTTTACAGATTCAATGCAGAGCACGTACAGAATCAATGCAGAATGCATACATAATGCAGAACACATAAGTTTACCAACAGTGCATTAACTATGGACAGAGCTGACCGTTTAATTACATTCCTTGGCCGAATACTAACTCATCTTGACTTACCAGTGTGGCGCAGCAGAGAGGAGTGGAGCCGAGGGGTTGAGGGAGGGCAGCAGACAGCGGGTAGAGGGAGAGGCAGGGGCAGACTTTTATAGGGCAGTGATGGAGGGGTAGAGCCTGGGCATCATGGGTCCTGCCAGTCCGGCAGCCTGGCCAATGGGCACCTGACCCCGCTCTCACTCCACTACGCGGGCACACAAGGAGGGCTATTGACGAGCACGCCACCCTCCTGTCATACTACAGACTACAATCTGGGACATATGTGTTTAATCTTATGTTGGTGTGTGTGCGTGTGTGTGTGTGTGTGTGTGGGTGGGTGGGTGTGTGTGTATTTAAAGCCTTTGTTTGATCATTCTGATACGATGTGATAGCCCCCAATAACTCTTACAGTCTAATTTAGTTTCTGTATGTTAAAATAACTTGATCCCTTAATCCAATGTATTGCTAGCCTAAGGGCATGTTTAAATCGGGTGAGAGATATTTCTTCTCCAAAGGTGAGTCAGCCTTAATCAACCAAAAGGGAATTTCAAATCGGCACCACAATGCCAACTGAAGTGGAATTCCTACATTCTCCTCCCCCGACGCCCCTTCACCATTCCCAGGGTGCTATTTATATAGCTCGCCCGGTTAAACGTAAAGAGCCGCATTTGTGTACATTTGCCTCTCGCTTTTGATCTCTCAGCAAGTGCTGGTGGCCACAATGCAAACAAACGTTTGGTTGTCAGGCAACCCCCTTTTTGCAACAATGGGCCGTTTGAGAGGAAATGGATGGCAGCGCATGTTAATGAAGATGCCTTTTCTCCTGCCCAGTTGGCCAGACGTGTGCACTGGCTGCTAGCAGACTGCTAAACAGCTCCAGGAGATTTTTTTCTGAAATGCGAACGCACTAGCTTGTATGCTAGGCCCGCCACCTCACCAGGTCCCAGTGGGCGATCGATACGTGGGCATCTTTTGGAATGAGATGATCGATGTACTGACAGGTCCAAAAATGAGTTCCGTACACTCACAAACAGAGTATTGATCATCGTAATGTATGAGTGTGTCAAAAGGTATTGATCATGTTTTGCTTGACATTGTCATTGCACAGTTCAGTTTCTAAAGTTGTTAAATGAAGCAGTGGAAAGATTTTCACAGAGAATTATGCAGATTTTTTTTTTTTTACTTAAATGCAGTGGTTGTGTTCGAGATGCAGGAAGGGGTAACAACAACAACAAAAAAGAATGTGAACAAAGAGGTAGACGAAGAAAGAGATTCTTTCTCTGGTTTTTGTGCCCCTCTTTCTTCCTCTTCTTCTTGGGCCCCTGATTTTCACTCCAGTCAGGGAGGGACGAAGTGAAAGTGATTTCTTTTCTTTACAGCAGTGATAAATGCCTCTTTGTCTCTTGGTAAATCCATCTCACATACGTAGGACAACAGCAAATCTGTTGTTGACACTGAGACAGTGGGCCTGTGTGTGTAAATGCAATGCATTGGTGTACTGTATCTTGCAGTCATGTGACAGTCAAAAACCATCTGGCAAATCAATAATACATCATTGGACTCTCTCTTACTCTCTCCCTCTCTCCCTCTCTCTCCTTTCTCTGTTATCTCTTTAGAAAAGAAATTCAAGGATATGACAGAACAGGGGTGGGTGACTGCTGAATGGCATAGACAGAGTGTGTTTGGCATATATATCTGAAGGCAGATATACTTCAGCTGTGAACCTATGAAGGTTATCCATTCCATAGGCAGAAACTCAAAAAAAGAATGAAATGATGAGGTAGGGGTTTCAACCAAAGTTTTGCCTTGATCTATTCTCTCCTCTCTCTTTAACCTAAGCCATTTGATTCAGTGTCTTCTAAAGGGAAGAAGAGTGGCATTGTTGTTGTAGGGGACAGTGAATCTGCATCCTTTGTGAGAGACATATGATGAGTGGGAGCGAAGGATGCTGGGATACTACACCAACAAACAGCCCCGGCTTTATGCTGCGTAGCCAGACACGCCCTGTCACATGCTGCCATTGACTAGCTCAGGGAGGGAGCAGAGGAGCAGAGTTAGAGTCATCCCTTCAAGCCCACAAAGAGAGAGAGAAAGAAAGAAAGAAAGAAAGAAAGAAAGAAAGAAAGAAAGAGAATGTTAAAAGAATGATCAAAATGGAATGTATAAGAATATTTTGAAGGTCTCATCTTTGGTTTTCTTTTTAAAATTGGAGGACTGTTATTACCGGATCACCCAATTGTAATACCACCCAATCATGATGACCTGATCACTAGAGAGATGTTGGTGCATGCTGATTGGTTTGATCCTTCTGCCTGACTTTCTGCTAGGGTGTTATCACCCCTAGTCATGTGTCACTCCTAGCTACTGAACACAAGTGCTAATGCAGAACTATGTGTTGAAGGATCAAAACTATATGTAAACACATTTATTGCAGGATGGTGGTGTTGCTGGCAGTTAGCAGTTCTCTCTCTCTCTCTCTTTTCTCTCCCTCTCTTTTCTCTCTCTCACAAACATACACTGATTGGTTCTGCTTTTATTTACATCTTCATTAGCATCATCAACATTTCCACATCAACCATGATATTGTGTATGTGTGTGTGTGTGTTTGTATGTGTTTGTATGTGTCTGTGTGTGTGTGTGTGTGTGTGTGTGTGTGTGTGTGTGTGTGAGTGAGTGAGTGAGTGTCTCTCTCTGCATGTGTGTATATCTCTGTGCATGTGTGTGTGTGTATGTGTGTGTGCATGTGTGTGCAGGTGTGTGCGTGTCTGCATGTGTACGTATATCTGTGTGTGTGTGTGTGTGTGTGTGTGTGTGTGTGTGAGTGAGTGAGTGAGTGTCTCTCTCTGCATGTGTGTATATCTCTGTGCATGTGTGTATGTGTATGTGTATGTGCATGTGTGTGCAGGTGTGTGCGTGTCTGCATGTGTACGTATATCTGTGTGTGTGTGTGTGTGTGTGTGTGTGTGTGTGTGTGTGTGTGTTTCCATGCTAAAGACCACACCTGAGTGAGAAGCCTGTCTCTCCTTCTCTCTCTCACCTCGCGCTCTCTCACTGCCAAACCCCCTGCAACCGCGGGGCTCGGAGAGATCACGTTTCCATGGAGACGGGTCACGGCCCGTCAGCGCGGCGGCGCGTCCCCGTCTCTCGCTGCGTTGGAAAGGTGTGCCAGGCGGCTGACTCACCCTCTGGATCTTGGCCACAGACTCTGCGCCAGGCACCGCCTGATTGGATGGCCGCTCGCCCGGCCTCCTCTGCCTGTGATTGGGCTGAGAGGTCTGCTTCAGGTGCTGGACACTTCCATTGGACCGGCCTGATTTATGCCCATCACTCGCTTCATTTTATTACAGCCTCGGCTCCCTCTGTCAGGGCATTCCTTCTCTATTTCACTGTTCTCTTTCTTTCTTTCTTTCGTTCTTTCTTTCCTTTTTTCTTTCTTTATTCCTCTCTTCTATTTTCCATTATCCTCTTTATCTCTCACTCACTGTCTGCCCCCACCCCCCCACCCATCTTCATCCAATATTTACTCTCTTTATATCACTCTCTCTCTCACACTCTCTCTCTCTCTCTCTCTCTCTCTCTCTCGTTCTCTTTCCTCAGTCTCTCTCATCATTCTGTGTCTCTCTTTTAGCTCCGCCTGTGTCATCATCCTAAAGCACTTCCAGGAATCCTCCAGTCTAGTCTGATCACCCCCCCCCCACACACACACACACACACACACACACACACACACACACACATACACAACCCCCAACCCCTGCGGGCGTAGGGGAGGGTGCAGTAGCCCCGGGAGAGGGCATGTGAGGACAGCCTGCCACCCCAGACAGAGCCCCCCCAGAGAGGGCTGCTCCTTTCAGCCTTTATGCACTCGCTGGCACCAGCCTAAAGGCTACTCAGAGCTACAATACAATCCAAGGAATGTTTCCCAAGTGAGCTCAAATGTTATCGGTGACTGGCTAACAGAGGGAGAGAGAGAGAAAGACAAAGACAGAGAGAGAAAGAGAGAGAGAAAGAGAAAGAGAGAGAGAGAGACGGGATATATTAAGAAATAATTTTACACTGAATGATTGCTATGTTTGAAACACTTACATCAATACCTAAATCAGCATAATGCATGTTGGTTGTTAAGGCACAGAATGCCTACAAGCAAGAATATATTACCTTGTTACAGTGTTAAGCATTTGAAACACAATATCCTTTTTCTTGTAAGAGGAACCAAAAGAAATGTATTCCAGTTTATTGCATCGGCCTAGTCATTTAACATGTAGCCATTTAGTGTTCCTAAGTGTGTTCCTAAGTATAGTTGACTGTTCAGTCAAATGCTGAAATCTGCAGAAACATTATGTGCATTAGTGCTGCAGGCTGTTTAGGGAAACGTATAGATTCTCTTTAGGGTCATTAAGAGGAGGATATGGTCATCTTTTAAACAATACTGAAATAATCTTCACCATCATCATAACAGGCCATGTAATAATTTACCATTATAAAAAAGGATGCACTGTCACTGGTTCATGTCATTGGTCACTGTCTTCCGTATGTTGTAGGCTAGGTGGAAATCAGTCTCCTCAAGTTTGATACAGCACCGCCTCATTTTCTCCAGCAGATGGCGATAGAGACACATCTCTCCTCTCCAGCTTTCATTTCATTAAAATTCATTAGATTCATTTCAGTGATGATCTCATTTGCATTTATACTAAATGCTAGCCTACTATTTTTGTATTGTTACAGTCTGCACAAGAATGATACAAACAGAGCAAAATTTTGAAATTTGAGAGGAAAAATATTACAGTAGGCCTATGTATCCATGACTGACAACTTCAGGAACCAGTGAATCCTTTTCCCATCTTGCCTGTAAGAGCTGGTGCCTTATAAAGTTTACTCACACTACATGCATCACATTTTTCTTTTTTTCGAGTATCGGTACATTTCTCAAACTCATATGCAGAGAGTTGTGCATCGGGTTGAGACGAGGCAGTCACCCATGAAATTAAATGTCTGCACTGAGGTTTCGCCAAACTCGCTTCAAATGAGCTCAAAATTCCTTCTCAAATGCTAAATAAAACAAACATTTACATCTGACATTTACATCTGCTGTCGGTGAACATGTCAGTGAATGTTGATGGTGAATAGGACATTGTTATTTGTACATTTGTCTGTGCCATCATTAGACTATATTTTCTTTGCCCTTTGATTGCCAAAGATAGCCACTAGATGGCAACAGTTGTACGAATCAGAGACCAAAGTCTTGCTAAATAAAGGAACATTCATCTTATCGGGAATGACATGACAACTAGGCTCAGATTAGTTGGTGTGTAACAATTTTTACATAATTGAATCCAATCATGTAGACAATGCCATATTCAGGGACCAGGTGATCATTTGCTCCTACAGCATAAATACAATAAATCACCACCAGAAAGCACAGGTGACTATACCCACTAAAAAAAGAGATGGGATGTCACAGGTCATTTCACAGTGTAAGCACAGCCAAGTATTTGCACGGTGAGAGCAAACATTGCTCTGGGGCTGGTGTGAGTAGGTGAATCCAGCCGAGCTCTGCAGGGAGAAAGGAGCAGTTTAAAAGCAGCAGGAGAGGACAGCAGGGAGAGACGCAGAGTGCTACCTGTGGATACAGAAAACACACACACACACACACACACACACTCACACACTCACTTACAAACACACACTCACTTACAAACACACACACACACACATATACACACACACACACTTACACACACACATGTACACATATGCACACACAACAACAACAACAACAACAACAACAACAACAGCAACAAAGCCAAACTCAATCCTGGCTTTGATTTACAGGGAGCACACACACACACACACACACACACACACACTCACACTCACACACACACACACACACACACACACACACACACACACACACACACACACACACACACACACACACACACACACACACACACACACACACACACACACATTTCTTCGATGTATTGTTGGGTTCTTTCTATATACAGTATAAGTCCCTGCTATGAAAATAGGCTAAGATGGCATAATATTGCCATTCTGTGAAAGTATGCCAGGTGTCCGTTTCCCAGCATGTCTTTGTGTTTGTAGGCTACTGTAAGGGCAGCGTGGCCTATAGTAGGATTATTTGGACAGTCAGTCAAGATGAACCAACCGTGTGTGTATGTGTGTGTGTGTGTGTGTGTGTGTGTGTGCGTGTGCGTGTGTGTGTGTGTGTGTGTTTATCATGCAGAGTCTCACCCTGCGCCAGGCGACCTGGTGAAAGGGATTATGGGAAAATCCCTCAGAGCCTCAGGCT
>NW_027468689.1:22641953-22669453 GCF_046254945.1 Alosa pseudoharengus | reverse complement strand
TGTACACAGGTTGCTGTGCTGTGTCCTGGGAAGCCTTCGGTGATCTATACCAAACCTGCACCGTCCTCTTTTTATTGGAAATTTCTATTCCTGGATTGGAGAAGCCGACATAAAAATTCAAATCAGTTAGGTCTGTTAATTTGTCTTTCCCTCCCTTCCTCCTCCGGTCTCTCTCTCTCTCTCTCTCTCTCTCTCTCTCTCTCTCTCTTCCGGTCTCTCTCTCTCTCTCTCTCTTCTCCATCTGTCTTTTGATAGAGGGCCCAAACAGACCTGAAATCTCCCACATAGCTAATATCATCCCCTTTTCATGTGGGCCGAACTTCAAAGGCCGTGGTAATTGAAGCTGCGTGCCGCTATTAGAGATTGAGAAATGCCACAGTGATGATGAGGGGGAAAAATGGTTGCCGCGGCAGCACTTTCAGAACATCACCCCACGGCTCGATCTAACCCCCCACCATAACCACCATCAGCAGCACCGCCACCAGCAGATAGGCTATGCCACAGTGATACATTGGGCAGACGTTCCCTTGGACAGACTCCCATTGCATTTCATTAAGGACCCCTGTATCCAATTACAACTTAGAGCTATGAGTCCAGACCCCAATGGGCTCCTCGAGACAGTGCCTGACTAAAAATACTCAATGGATGGTTGTGTGGGCCCGGGAAGTGGCTGGGTAACCTTTTTAGACAGTCTCTTAATTCTCACTTGGCTTCACTTAAGTATCCAGCAGAAGTCCAGTTGCTGGTCTGCATGTGATTTATCAGGCTTTATGAAGCTCTCGTACTCTCTGGTGTTGTCTTAATGGCTCGCTGGTGGCAAGCCTGCACTGAGAGGGATGACCACAGCGGGCCACAGCAGCATTCAAAGCATCAGATCAAGCAGCATCAAAGCATCAAAACTCGAATGGGGAAAACGCATCGTTAGAAGTATTTTGCATCTCTCCCGAATTAAATAAGCCGGAAGTGTCCGCTAAACCAATTTGACTACAAAGGTGACTTCACAGTTCACGGACTGTAAGATTTGGGCCAAGTCCCGGAAACGTGTCATCACTGGGTGTGCTATACCACAGGGGAACTGTGTCTGTGGAGCAGAACCGAGGTTTTCTACACAGATAACGCACAGATCTAAAGACCATGGCCAGCAGAGACCACTTTTGGCAGAATTGTTGCACATTCATTTTACGCATGAATACACTCTCATACTTTCATCCCAGCATATGCACACACACACACACACACACATACACACACACACACACACACAAATACACAAATACACACTGACACACGGACACACACACATTACACACATACACATACACATACACATACACATACACATACACATACACATACACATACACATACACATACACATACACATACACATACACACACACACAGGCACAGGGAGAGAAACAGCCATAGAGTGCTCATGAAGTGGGAAGTGTGTGCAGTCTTGGGAGTGAAACGTTTTTGGATTACAGAATGGTTTGTATTCAAAGGAAACGATAAACAATCATTCACTTTCATGTTCAAAAAATCCTGAAGAGTGGACAATCAATAAACTAGTTGTGCTCCGTCAGGAATGTAGAATTCTTTTTAGAACCGAAAATCCTTGGAGTCTGCATGCGGACCTGGGAATGCTTTCTCTCCCTGCACTCTGAGAGCAGTGGAACGGCTGCGGAGAATCCGATCCAGGAACGGCAAACAAAGCCTGGTCTGTCCAGCTGACCTCTTGCTATGATAACACATTACTCACTGCCGGCTTGGGAAAGTAGCATGTGTGCAGGGGCAGGATCGGGTCCTTGACACGGGATTGGCTCTCGCTGACGTGCCTGTTTGAAAAGGGAGAACACCGAAACCACAGCTGAGGCGCTGCATGTCAGTCATGTGCCCCCACACAGAGGGACCGAAACCTCCGAAAGTTGAGAGCTATCAGATGGACTCTTCACCCCAGTCACCTTCTGACTACCATGGTGGTCTTTGTGGAGGGGTCAAGCCAGGCTTCTAACACTGCAAGCTGTGTGTAACATTATAACACTCAGCGTAATTAGTTTCTAAGACCTGCTGCTTATCCTTCCTCTACCTCTGTCTTTCTATCAGTCTATCTATCTATTTACCGTCCCTCCCTCCTCTCACTCTCTCTCTCTTCTCTCTTCACTCACGCTCCTAGCCTTCTGATCTGTCGACTTGACACATGTTGCTATGGCAACATGACCAGGGTAGGCACACACATACATATACTTACACACACACACATACACACATACACACACACACACACACACACATACACACACACACACACACACACACACGCACACACATGTACACACACACACAGGTAGCAGTGCACTTAATGTTAAGAACGGAAAACTATTTCATATTTGTAGCAAGAGGAATTCTTTCTGAGAGCGAGGCAGAGAGTAGAGGGGGATGAGAGGGAGTATTAGAGACATGGGAGAGGAAGAAAGTGATGGAGGGAGTACAGACAGGAGGAGGGAGAGTGTAAGTAAGAAAGGAGGGGGAGTGAGGGAGAGAGAGGTGAAGAGAGAGCAGAGAGGAGTAAGTGAGTAGGAGAGAAAAGGGGAGAGAGGGTGAGAGAGAGACGCGGCAGGGAGAGAGAGGGAAAGAGAGAAAAGGAGGTAGAGAGAGAGGGGGGTTGAGGCAGTCAGAGATAAGTCAGGTTTTCTCTTCAGACCCTCTATAATGAAATAAATATTTCCCGCAGGCCGGGCGAGAGCAGCAAAGAATCTGTGCGTGACCTGGAATGTTAAACATGTTGAATGCTTTTCCACCGAGCATGTGATGACATTTCTATAAGCGGTGCACTCTGCTGGACTGTTTATGCACATTTGCGGCCTGGCGGCGTATCCCACGATGCTTATGAACGTCATGTGACTCACAGAGGGTGCGAACTAAACCAATTAAAGAAACTCCTCAGAAACGTCCTCAGAAACTCACTCCAGAGAAAAAAATGTGTTTTTTTTACCCAGCAACACTTCAGTAAATGACACCGTCAGGCATCAGTGAGAGAGAGAGAGAGAGGGGGGGGGGGGAAGAGAGAGGGGGGAAAGAGAGAGGGGGGAGAAAGATGGATGATGAAAGAAAAGGAAACTTTAGCGATGTGACCACAGGCTCAGATTTACGGTTTTGTATAAAGCTCCAGTGGCATGCCTAACAAGGCGATGGCAAACAATCAGACGCTCCACTAACGCGCTCCATCCAACGGAACAGAACTCTGAGGTGTCATCTGGCAACCTCCGCCGATCTGCGGCTTTCTGTTTGTTTGTGCTGAGTTTATCCGGCCACTCAGTCCTCTATTGTTTTCTCTGAATGTGTTGCACACGCACACACACACACACACACACACACACACACACACACACACACACACACACACACACACACACACACACACACACACACAGAGACATTCTTTGTCTTCCTCAAACACACACACTCAATTACACATTTGTTTTCACACAAATGCGCACACACAACTGAGAAGAGCTGGCTGAGCCACACACTCACACACTCACACACACACACACACACACACACACACACACACACACAGTGTGGCGCAGTGGGACATCAGCATCTGTTTGTGGCTAATTGTTGGTGCCATTCTCAGGCTCAGTGGCTCTGCTTTGGTGTGTGTGTGTGTGTGTGTGTGTGTGGCGCAGGTATAGAGGTGCAGAATTAGCATCCAAAAGAGTCCCCCGAGGCAATGAGGAAGCCACTGATGCGTTCCTCACAACGTTCCCAGTTTATGTCAGTGCAACGTGGTCGACAGTAGAGATTACTAACAACAGCAATCTGGATGGTATCGGTATCTCAGTTTAAGAACGGTATGCATGCACTGTTTGTTTGCACCTCAGCACAAATGCTGTATCCAAAATAAAAGACAGATCAACAAAAAGGAAAACTGTACAGAAAGTCTGATTTCTTATCTTCACCCTCTCACCAACGCTTTCCGTACTCTCGTTTCTTATCAAAGCTGTGTTTGGATGGAATTCCAGCTGCATGACTCCCAGTCCTTGCTTAATGCTTACCCTTAAAAAAGAGCACTGTTCAGAGTTTATCGCCTTCGGAGTATTTTTTTCGTTGAAATATCTCACATTCACTTCTCCTGCATCACCCCCGTCTCAATTTCAGGGCCACTACTGAGTGTTATCACTCCGCAAATATTACCCCAGGATCTCCATTGTCTCTTCACAATGATCACATAAAGAGACCACCTTCCCTGGCTTAAAATAAATTCTGGATAAAGGACCTGGTTTTTCCACTGTGAGGAACTATACATATAGTCAAATAAGTCAATGTTGCGCCCACACAGTGAATGCATCGTCTATGCTTCCCTGATATTGATCCCCAGGGGAAATTCAAGAAATTCTGCCATGCAGTTGGTATAGAACAAGGCCCTAACGTGACCCAGGCCATGGGTATGATTCTCAGGGGATATGTACACACAGATACAGAGAATTTTGGAGCACCTGCACTACTTCTACAGGTGAAAACACACATAGCCAACTTTAAAACACACACTGCGATCCCAACTGTTGAGTCCTGTTGGATCACTTTGTGTTACCTGTGTGGACTGAAGTTGCACTACGACACATACAGTCACGATAACCCATTGTCAACTAGCACACTGGCTTCATTCTGCTGCTAGTGCTATTTGCGGTTAGGCGCAGATAAACTAAATGTAAACAAACCAGTGCTAGCCTACCATTTCCACACTACTCTTGCCCACTAAAGTGCCTTAAAGATATCTACATTATCAAACGTCATTGGCATGTCTGTGGTCCCTCTACGGTAAGTTGCTCTCACTGAAAGCATCGTACAGACCCTGACTTAAGAAATAAAAGTCTTCATTTAGACCGCTTTGCAGAGCGTCTCCGAGGCCCCTTTCCACTGAATGGGCCAACAGCTGAGAGAAGAGATTCAGTATCTTCACGGCGGCTCGTTCGTACCTGTATAGATCTTCTCAGGTCGATTGCACCTCCTCCAATCAGCGTGTATTGAACAGCTCAGTGCCAGAGGCTGCGCCAAGCTGTTCCCCGCTCTTATTTATTCATGCCTCGCTTTACTTTGTGAGACAGATTCACGCGTAAAACTACCCAGAGACCCTCCTTTTGTGCAGCATATGTGTTGTAAATAGACTCCATCCTCCTGAGGTATTCAGCAAACCGTATGAAGCGTCTGTTTTTCAGCTGGTGCTGATTCTCCTGAGTCTCTCTCTCTCTCTCTCTCTCTCTCTCTCTCTCTCTCTCTCTCTCTCTCTATCAAAGCCCCAATGTAATTTTATCATCTGTGAAACAGTAATGAGAGTGGGGTACCACCATGGATGATGCACGGTTGCAATTTCATCAGAGAAGCAAATGGTTATCAACGGAGGCAAAATATGAGAGCTAACTATTGATTTACCGACAGTAATTACACTCATATAAGCCGATGTCTCACCACAGAGTTCATTACATCAAATAGATGGTGCTGGTTAGCGGTTTCTATATGAACACAGGCTTGAGGGAGATGTCACTAAATTCAGTCAGAAGCACTTTGAAACAGCTTCTGGTTCAACGGCGGCCTTAGCCTTAATTGACCAGCCCATACACCAACTGCAAAGTGGTTAGGTCTGCGAACTCATCTAATGCGTGCGGAAGCGAGGTCTCAGACTAAAAGCCTGCCGGGAGGGTCTGGTATACTCCTTCATAGCTCTGAAGGAATACTGATCAACCTGAAATGTTTTTTTGGTGTGTGTGTGTGTGTGTGCGCGCAAGCTTGTGTGTGTGTGTGTGTGTGTGTGTGTGTGTGTGTGTGTGTCTGTGTGTGTGTTTGTGCGTGTGTGTATGTGTGTGTATGTGTGTGTGTGTGTATGTGTGTGTGTGTGTGTGTGTGTGTGTGTGCAGGCATGTGTTTGTGTGTGTGTGTGTGTGTGTGTGTGTTTGTGTGTGTGTGTGTGTGTGTTCTGGCCTTGCCACAGAGCAAATTAAAGAAAAGGACAGCAGGGGGAAATACGTATGACAGTGCTCTTTACGTAAAAGAGCCAAGAGATGCATCCGAAAGCAGGCAAGAAAAGCCAAACAACGTTTCAACTTTGGAACACACACAAACTATCAGACATTTATTTTTACTTTTCTATATTTTTGTGGCTCTAAATATGTACTTTTAGCATTACGACTACTTCTGTGAATCCTCTGAGGGATTAAAGCCACCATAAATAATAAATAAGGTTTTTGAGCACCCATACTGTAGCTTTCTGCAAAACTTCTGTTATGTTAGCAGTATCAAAACATTAGCATTCACAGGGTGATTTATGTTTGTGTGTGTGTGTGTGTGTGCGTGTGTGTGTGTGTGTGTGTGTGTGTGTGTGTTTATCTGTTTACAACAAAATACAAAATGTGTTAGCAGTATCAAAACATTAGCACTCACATGTGTGTGTGTGTGCATGTGTGTGTGTGTGTCTATCATAAAACAGCATGTTGGAGACTGTGTACATCATTGTTATCTCCAGGGGGCGCAGGGGATTAATTACCCTGAAATGCCATGACAGAGGATCAATGGTGTGTCAACAGAGCTTTATCTCTGCATGAATAGAGAAGCAGACACACAGACAACCAGGTCAAGGCTGAAGCACACAAAATCTGGGATAACCCAAAGAGCCATTTGCATTTTTTTATGGGGGGGTCAATCATTGTTCAACAAGAGATGGCGCTGTCTCCCAAACAGTAGTGAGACAAGTCTCCCTGTTGGTCGTCACTAGCATCCATCATTTGGGCTTCTGACAGGTCAGAATGAAATGGCTGGCTGGCGGCGGCACTATAAATCAGCCTGTGCCTGGCGGCTGCCTGCCTCTCCTCCTCCTCTCCCGGATTTAAACGGTGCCCAGGCACCACGACGCGCGCCCGTCGCAGCCCTAATGGCCATTCCCTCTCCCTCACCCTCCTGAAACCTGAGCTGGCCGAGACTGGCACCTCTCTGGGCACTGTTTTTGTCTGGGCCTGGCAGAGCGCCCCATCTCGTCTCATCTGCCCGCCCTCATGGTCTTAAGCCGCATGCAGGCCTCCTCTTAAACAGCTCCACTCCTCCACTGGCTTCTTTAATGCACTTGTCTCGGTGCTGTGGTTATGCCCATGTCTGTTTAAGCTGTTAATTGCTCGTCTTGGCTGTCTAATTTGTGGGCCAGTCTTTTCTCTCTCTCTCTCTCTCTCTCTCTCTCTCTCTCTCTCTCTCTGTCTCTCTCTTTCATGTGCTCGTGTCTACTACGTCTCTTGGTCACTCCAGCTGGCCTCTGGTGTTGACAGACCTCCTGAAGCTGATATCACTTTACTGTAAGAGAGTTAATTTCTGCTAACTCATTGTCTTCAAATGGGCGTGAACACACACAAACACAGAGAGAGTGAGAGAGAGAGAAAGAGAGAGAGTGAGAGAGGGAGAGAGTAAGAGAGAGTCCAACCAGAAGCTGAACATATGACTGAGTCACTGAGGTCACTCAAACAGGGATTGTTTCTTAAATCATCCTACAATGTCAGCCTTTGGTGGTATTTAAAAATAACATTAAACATCTAGACTGTTAAACCAGACAACACCATTCCTGCGGAATAACAACAGCTAAAAATGGGGTCATCCTCTTCCAAACGCGACAGTGAGACGGTTTACATGCTCCTGTCTGCTCGCTGTTTATCGTCTGCGGTCATTATGTTTCCATCTTCCAGGTGAGAGATCCTCTCCGGGATGGTTTGTTAGGAGTCTGGGAGCGGGACAAAAGCGCCCAGTAAGGAAATGAATGTGCTTCGGCAGCAGGGCCCGGCTCTGTCCACATTCCTCCCAACTTAGACAACAACCTCTGACTCAGACGTGGCCTGTGTAACCTTGAGTCTCCAAAATATAGCCCCGAGATATGACCATGCGATCCCACAGGACAAAAATATAGCCCCGAGATACAACCACACGATCCCACAGGACAAAAATGCCTATTTGTGGCAGTGATGCTAACATTCGCAGGGGCTAGAAGAACTGTGGTGGTGAATTTTAAAGAAGGGCCAAAATTAGAAAGTGCACTCTGTTGTTTACTTTCGGGTTCACATCAGCAGAGCAGATGTGGAGCTGACTGCCCCCCCCCCTCTCTCGCGGGCTGTCCTATTCATTTGTTTGTTGATGTTGATCAATAATCTTCTCTCTGTTCTAATTTCATTTTCATTCATTGACACATTGTCACATCAGGGAATATCTGCTCTGTTATCTGAAACAATTCCCTCTCTCTGGTTTTAGCATTACAGGTCAGATGTATGAATAGGAGAGGTGGCTAATCCACTGTGTGTGGGTGGATGCTTTAGGTTTATTCCACCTAATTGAACAAACTTATTATGACCGCCGCGCAGCGAAGCGGCGGTCATATAGGTTTAGTCAGATTTTTTTTTTTTTTTTTTTTTTTTTTTTTTTCGCATGTCCAAATTTCTGTCAATGATTCCCGGGACACTGAAAGACCGGGGTAGACGAAACTTGGTGGGCATGTAACCCCATATGGATAGCATGGAACCATCGTTTTTCGTTTTGATCTGTAGCCCCCCCGCTGGACTGCACCCCCCGAAAGGAGGGTAGGGCAGACACAGTTTTCTGTGAATATCTCAAGAACCGTAAGGTTTAGGAGGACCATTTTTTTTTTGTATGTTGATCTCAAGGGGCCATGTCAACCCATTCCATAACCACTCATTTCATGTATAGCGCCACCTAGTTAAACACAAAAAAGTAAAAATGAGGTGTTGTAATCGCAGGTATCTGTGACCTAACATAGTCAAAACTGCACGAAATTGGAAGTGTAGGATCATTATGACACCCTCTGAATGCACGCCAAGTTTCGTGGAATTCCGTTCATGGGGGGCCACACAATAAATTAATTTATGTTACTATACACCAACTGGCCTGTAGGTGGCCGGAGACAGTTTTCTGTGAATATCTCGAGAACCGTAGGGCCTAGGAGGTCCACCTTTTTTTTGTATGTTGATCTCAAGGGGCCATGTCAACCCATCCCATTACCACTTATTTCATGTATAGCGCCACCTAGTTAAAAATTAAAAAGCAAAAAATTAGGTGTTTTCATCACAATATCTCTGGCTGACATGGTCAAAACTGCACGAAATTGAAAGTGTAGGATCATTATGACACCCTCCGAATGCATGCCAAGTTTTGTGTACTTTCGTTCATGGGGGGCCTTACAATAAAACAATTTATGTGTACATTTAGTGACGTACACCAACAAGGATTCCCGGGACACTGAAAGACCGGGGTACACAAAACTTGGTGGGCATGTACCCCCACATGGATAGCATGGAACTGTCATTTTTCGTTTTGATCTGTAGCCCCCCCGCTGGACTGGACCCCCCGAAAGGAGGGTAGGCCAGACACAGTTCTCTGTGAATATCTTGAGAACTGTAGGGCCTAGGATGACCATTTTTTCCGTATATTTGCCTCCAGGGGTCATGTTAACCCAGTTCATGTGCACACATGTGCACAAACAGATACACACACACACACACATTCACAGTAATCATGACACATACTCACACAGTAGACATATGTACGCTTCCATGCACAGGCACATACGCAGGCACACACACACACACACACACACACACACACACACACACACACACACACACTCACACACACACACACACCCACACACATAACATAAACATAACACAAACAATCAAGAATTTCTCATAATTATGAACAGGCAAGATGGAGGTGGGGTTGTATAAAATGAATTTTACATGTGAAATCTATGAACTAATCATGTTTTGGTACTTGTTGTCTAGCAGATACCAGTGAGAATTGAGTGTGGATAATGCAATTTAGTGAGACAGTTAGAATCATATAGGCCTTTCAGCGTGATTTCTTTTTGTGGAAAAAATGTGCTGGACTGGGCGGCGGTCATATTTTGTACCGCTCTGCGGTACATCTAGTTTAAATACCATCCTCTCTCTCTCTCTTTCACCTTCTCTCTCCCTCTCTCTCTGTATACATTTGTGAGAGAGAGTGAATGTCCCCTTCTGTGTGTGTGTGTATGTGTGTGTGTGTTGTAAGTGTGAAAATTGTGTATGTGGCCCCCATTCCCATACTGACTTGTTTGTGTGTGTGTGTGTGTGTGTGTGTGTGTGTGTGCTAATGCTTCACCCGCAAACAGCGCGGCTCTTGATCATTTGGCTCCTCACTTATCCCCGATCTGTGCTTCTCGTCTCCCACGGTGGAAAGAGCCCGCCACATAAATAGCTCACCACACAAGCCCCATGGACCTAATGAGGCGCAATGGCATCTACTCGTGCGTAAAGATGTTTGTCTATCAGCTTGCCTTTGCATTTCAACCAATTCAATTTACACATTCATAAACTCGCCATCAAAAAATAGAAACGCTGTTAGGCCCGAGAACAACATTTCCGTTTGATCCTGGCTGTCATTTGGGTTGAGTAGCGCTATCATGCCAGCTATCATCTGGGGGAAAACGCTGCGTTGTGTTGTCTTGCCGCAAGCCTGTTTGGAATATTGAAAGAGAAAGACCTGTCGTGATGTCTAGCTCCGCGCTGTTGTTTTAAGATGACAGCCTTTCAGTTTCCCATGGTTCTCTCTACCTCTTCAACCTAAGATTCTCCCTGGCGTCGTGACTGAAGTATCTCATCAGGCGTCCGTCAATGGGGAGAAAGGAGAAAGAAAATAAACCCCTCTGTGTTCAAACAGCGCCTGCGTCAGCTTGTTGTGAGACACATCTAGGCCTTCTTCTTGAGCTGAAGTAGCGTGATGTACACTTGCTTTCACGCCATTTCACACATCAGTAATCTGTTGTTG
The DNA here is from genome assembly GCF_046254945.1 of Alosa pseudoharengus. Lineage (NCBI taxonomy): Eukaryota > Metazoa > Chordata > Actinopteri > Clupeiformes > Clupeidae > Alosa > Alosa pseudoharengus. The sequence continues at coordinate 22,658,602 of NW_027468689.1, read as the reverse complement.
GCTGGCTTGGCTACGCAGTGAGATGTTTATAAAGAACAATCTCTCATTGTGTTACAGTGCGCCTGTTTGTAAACATCGTTGGACTTGTTTGTTTTTCAATTTAATGCGATGTGGGCCGCCCCGCCACTGTGTGTGTGTGTGTGTGTGTGAGAGAGAGAGAGAGAGAGAGAGACTGCTTTCAAACCCGAAAAACATCTGTTAATTAAAGTGCACACCCTTATAAAAGCCGGATGCAATATAAACAAATTAAATTAAAATGTCAATTGAAACGTAAAGCTCGGTATAGTAGGCTACAAATGACAGATGCGAGGCCGTCGTTCCCTAGCAGTCTCCTCCCTCCTGGTGACATCAGTAAGTTGTGCTGGCTGCCTGTAACACAAGCAGTCTGCCTAAGTCTTACAGAGGGGGAACAACCGAACTACTCAACTCGAAGGTCTTGTCTTTTTTTGGATGAGTTTTCAATCGCCTGTATGCTAATGCAAAAAACAAGTGAGTTATTAAGGTCTATTGCGTGTTCGTGTGCGTATTTTTTCATATGCCTTTGGAAGTGTGGCTTTATATTTGTTGTGGAGTCGCTCTCGTTGTCATTGAGAGCGGCAAGCAAGAGAGCTCATGAGCCGGGATAACCCCTGAAGAAATGTGAACCGCTGACTTCTAACTGTTGAGGTTCAACGCCTTAATAATGTGACAATCGATAGCATTTTCATAGTTCATAGATCATTAGCATAGTTTATTTCTACCGATTGTATAGTATTTGAAAAGGTGTTACGCTTTAAACTTTAATGAGGAAAGCAGAAGTTATAGACCGAGAAAATGGTAATTGAACTGGGCAAACGCGTTGGAAATGGCCGTGGTAGACTACTTATTCAGTTGGTTTTGCGCTTCAACAAAATAGCATAGCGTGCACCTTTCTACATCTTACAAGCGGTGTCTTTAAAAATCTTTGAGTGGTTGTTATGTGTTCCCGAGTAAAGGCTAGGCTACCTAGGTAGATGGGTGATTCTCGCCGTTGTTTGGCAGGCTATTGGTTTTGTATTTGCCGTTATAGATGAGGTGTAAGACTGTAAGGACCTCTCAATTATTCAGGCAATACGTGAATTGGTTGACGGGGTTCTGTGAGTTCCGAACGAACAGCATCTAGTTGTTCTAAGCTTTCTCAGTCCTTATATCGAAGTCGTTATATTAAAGTATTAGGCATTGTTCTCACAAAACTGTTTAGCCCGTTTCGGGAACGTCCATTCCGATGTCAATGTCCAGAGCTATTTGATGGAAAATTAAGATTGACACCCAATTTCTATGTTTAAAGGTGCGCATTAGTAGGCTAACGGTCATCTCGTGCCTGGTCATAGGTGCCCCCTACTCCTCCTCCCTCTCTCAGCCGACATTCCATTCAGATTTGGAAAGCTGTGTAACTATGACCCGGACTATATCAGGGTATCCTCAACAAAACCTTGCAGACGACATAACCAACATTCCATTGGCTTTCTTCAGAATCACCAAAATGCAGAAACTATGGAAAAGAATGAGGGCAAATTAACGCACAGAGTACAAAGTACGGCGTGTGTCCGTGATAACTTCGTGCGGTCTGGGCGCTTAATCTTTACGCTCGCAGTAGAAACGACTGCCGTCTAAGCATAAGTATACATGGCTACAAAGTTTGGTTTTGAACAAGTGCCCGCTGTAACCTCCGGGTTGCTTTCCGCGCAGCTAACTCAGCGTCAGAAACTCGCCAAATACGGTCACAGGATACTGTAAATGACTGGTGGCTATATTGAGTGTATCTTTGTGTGTGTGTGTGTGTGTGGGTGGGTGGGAGGAAAGGAGGAAGAGAGGTCAAGGGGGCTCCCAGAAATCACTTCACACTAATGGGATCACTCTTCTCTCTGTCTGAAAAATGTGTTCCATGTCTTTTGATGAGATGACTAGAAGTAATCATTAGTCATTGCAGATCCCAGATCAGCAGGCTTGTGAAAGCTTGTGAAACATGTATTTAAAAATGTTTAAATGTTCACAACATTGAATGTTTCTGTAAGAGTCCTTCTTCACTGTTAAATGAAGGGAAATGGAGGATGAGAGGACTATTCGTACTGCTTCCTTACTATCCACAGTAAAGCTATTTTGGCTTTTCAGTAGCTTTCCATTAGGAAGATAAAAAGTGCATTGTTGTGCAATTAAAAGTGCTCTGGAGGAGATGAGACATGAGCTAACAGATGTGGGAGATATGGGACACTGAAGCTAGCAACCTCTCAAATAGGGTGAGCACTATTCCAAAGTCACCCTGTGCATGTGTGTGTGTTAGTGTGTGTCTGTTTGAGTGTGTGTTTGTTTGAGTGTGTGTTTCATTCATAACCTCGCATTTCCTCTTTTGTCGGTGTGGGTGAACTCCACGGGCGGGGTCTATGTGTGTGTGTGTGTGTGTCCGTCCTTCGTGTGGGATCAGGCCCTCAGGACAGACAAGAGTGGGTCGTCCAGTTGGAGGATTTCAGGCTTATCAGATGACCTTCCTCGCATTGATCACTTGCTGACCGGCAGAGGGGAGCTTCGCGGGGGCTGAGGCCGACTGCCGGCCTTTCCAGACAATTTGCCTGTTTTTTTATACGGCCAGAGAGAATATATATATTAGCACTCAATGTGTAAATACTACAGTCTGTGAGCAGGCTGATATTAAATTCCTCTGCAGCCTCTGGGCTGAGGTATGTGGGGGGGGGGGGGGGGGGGGGGTGCAGCTGGAGGGTCTGTAGGAGTCGCAGGGGAGGCAGGGGAGGGGATGTTAGGGTGGTTTGGGTTATGGGATATTATGAAAGACTGAGGAATCCAAGGCTGGTGCTCATCAAAGTCGGCATTCCCTTTGCTGTTCCTCGTCTCCCCCAAAATGTTTCCTGCCAAGGAGCCCCCCCCCCCCCTCCCCCGATACCCACGTCAACCCTTATGTCCTCCCCTCCAGCCCCCCACCCGCATCCCGTACGACCTCCTCTCCTGCGACCTCTAAGAGTCTGTCTCTGTAATCACCCGGCCAGGGTCCGTATTAAGAGATTGGCTTTCTCTCTCCCCTCCCCTCTTATCCTCCTCTCTCTCCTCATCGTGTGCACTAAATAGCTTAGGTTCATGTCATGTTCAAACAACAGGGGACACTCGGCAATATTTGCGCCCCACATTCCCCCCTGGCACCCCAGTGCCAACCTGCAAATGTTAAGCCTTTCCTTGGGTGAGTGTTCTTTATTGGAAAAAGGGAGGGGGTGGGGGTATGCGTGCTATCCTGGATTACATTAATTGAATCACAATGGGTGGTGAATATACACACCGTATGCACCCAGTTGTGAAAGCTTAATACTTTAATACTGTGATAAGCAAGGAGGCTGTGTACTGCATGCATAGTTTGGTTACAGTAAACAGTCATTATATTGTCTAGAGTCACTGGTGCAGCTCCTGCTGTGAGTGGCTTGTCCAGCTCGCTGGTCTGTGTGTGTCATTCTGGACAGCGGTAGCTTGCTTGTTACATAGGAGACCTCAAACAGGCAGAGCCAGACTAGATGGAAGCCTAGACTAGAAGTGCTTTGTTAGCCATTGCCACGGGGAACACAAACACAAAATGTGCAAAGTTTTGGAGGAGAGAGTCTGTCTGATATTCTGTTTTGAACATTCAGCAAAAGACGTTTCCTCCTGATAAATATTTTAGGTTTTTACACGAAGCGGCATTCCCGCTGAAAAGGCGAGGTGTCTGTCAGGGACCGTCTGGCGTCTTGGTTTTGAAATATTCAGATGATTGGGTGATCGCTGACGAGGGGATTGTCTTGATTTCATCTTCACTCTTTCCTGTTTACATGCCACGCAGCTAGGGAGACGGAGACGGGACGGCAAATCTGCTTCATGTGTCTCTGATCTGGTGTTTTGCAGCTTCTCAGAGACATCAGTGCAATGTGCACTTTGTGGTTTGAGCACCTCTCTCTCTCTCTCCCCCCCTCTCTCTCTCTCTCTCTCTCTCGTCTCGACTGATGCAGTTCATGTGAATCACTTCCACATGGCAGTGGTGATGACATCAGCACTGAGGCGCTTTGAGGAGCAGGAGGGGAGTGGACGGTAGATTCCTGACCGTTAGATTCCTGACGCGTTGGCTCACCTCAGCCTGCGTTTGCTGCTTGGCTCTGGGCTCTGACTGCCCGTCTGGTGCACAGCAGTGTAATAATTAGGTTTCGCTCTCCGCGGCCTCGGTGGGGTCACACATGGTCAGGCCTCCTCTCCTCTTCTCTCTCTCTTTTCTCTCTCTTCTTTTGCTCCCTCTTTCTCCTCTCTCCCTCTCTTTTCTCTCTCTGAAATCTCTCTCTTTCATCCTCTCCTATTTTCTTCTCCTCTATTCTTGATTGCTCTTTGACTCAATCAGTCTTTGCTCTTATTTCTCTCTCATCAGTTTCTCCTGTTATCTTTCTTTCCCTCATATTCTCTCTCTCTCTCACACACACACACTCACACAATAGCCCTAATTCCCCAATGCCCTCTTGCGCTGCAGTGAAACTCATCTCCTGTAACTCTGAGGATGGTTGATTACTTGCAGGCCAAAGCACACACACACACACACACACACACAGGCCAAAGCACACGCGTGCACACACACACACACACACACACACAAACATACAGATACAGGCCAAAGCGCGCGGCAACGGCATGTGCACATGCACACACACACACACACACACACACACACACACACACATGCATTTTATTCTGATATCTTCATACAAGAGACACACACACATACACATGTAGACACCGTGTACACTACATAGATGCAGAAATAGAATGTTTACACACACACAGAGCAGATATACATCCAGTGTGCATACACACATTTTCTGCATGTTTGCTCATGCATGTTGAAGGAAAAGCACACATGCTTGTATTGACATTGACACACTATGGCAACTCCAGCACCCACACGCGCGCACACACACACACACACACACACAAACACACACACACACACACACACACATACCCACACACACTGGCACACTTGGGCAAACTTGCCAGTACGCACACACTGTGGCCACTGGAGGTAAGAAATGCTAAGTTAGCAATTTGCCTCAGCCCAGGGAAACAGAGGTGCAACTATTCTCTTTCCCATCTGTGGACTTGGCAAGAGAAACAAAGAGCCAGAGAGACGGAAAGAGAAACGAGATGTATTTGTCCTCATCACTTCAAAAAATGCCCTAGCTCATCATTTTCCATTGTACAAATTTGCGGTGTACGATTTCATAATGAACAGGAACTCGATGCTGGCTTAGCTGCGCTAATCCTTTGCCTAAAATCATCAGAGTCCCGTTGTTAGGGAGGGCATTCAGCGAGGTATGAATAAAACTCGGCTGCTCCCCCGGTGTCTCCAACAGCGCGGGCAGGACGGCATGGGTGCGCACCAGGGGCGCTGTGGATTACTGCCAGCCCTTAATGCCGCCGGGGGAAACTGCAGCTAAGCTAAAGCTAATGAAGAAGTTTTTTTGCTGCTGCCGCCCAGGCGTGCAGCGCAGAGTCGTGGAGCCGGCCCCCAGAACAGCTTTATTAATTTAGCCTCAGCTTTTGTTGGAGCCAGATTTCTAATCCCCTGCACAAGTCAGGCTCAGTGTGTGATCACTCATTTACATTTGCCTTGGTCATTTAGCAGATGTTCTAGAACAGTCTGCTGTACTGTGTGTAGGACTAGGAGACATTTTATCAGGACATGTGTCCCCTGGGATGTGACCCCATGACCTTGGCGGTTGTGGCACCGTGCTGTACCCATTCAGATACAGAAGCCTATAGCCGTAGTATCACACATATGGTCATTCTAACATCCAGTCAGCTGTAGAAAGTGCTGAACAAGCTTAGTTGTGATCTCACTGTACATGACATCACTGAAAGATTCAGAGCATTAAGTGTTTAGTTACTGATTTCCAAAGTATCAACATTTACCAAGAAGGATCACGTTTGTTCATTTTACAGGCTGTTCTGTAGCAGAAAGTGCTGAGCAAGCTTTTCCTGTATCCTCTCTGGGTGCATGACATCATTGAAGGCTTCCTGATAAGCCTGGTGATTCGTCCTCGTCTTATTGCATCTGACAGCTGTTCAATAAGTCTCTGTTTCATACAGGGCCATAGTTTTCCCACAAACCCCTTTTCCCCTCCCTCTGTGAGGAGAGCCCTACAGATGGAGAGCAGTGATAGGTCAAATGACTTGGCTGCCTTACCCACCCCTGACATGGGCACTAATATTTGCCTGGGTGGTACTAACTCTGCTTCCAAGTCTGGCTCCAGTGGTCCATTGTGGGAAGAAAAGCCTTTAGGCCTGAAGCTGGTGTGTGTGCGTGTGTGTGTGTGTGTTTGTGTGTGTGTGCGTTATTGAACAGGATATGACCTCCCCAATTTGATTTATCAGGACTGTTTCCCTCCCGAGGCACTGTTCGCCATTCCTGCATTTCGCCATCACTCACGGTGTCCCGGGCGGTCCCAGGATTCCCGTAAATAACTCCTGTCCTTTTATTACATTAAGCGTATTATTTACACCCCGCTTTTAATGATGCAATTAATATTCTGGCGCTTTAAGTGAGGGCGAAAGGACAGAGTTGATATAAGTTAATAAGCTATGATGAAATGAATGGTGAAAAGATTGAGATGAATGCTCTGCTGATGCAAGTGTAGTGGCGCGACAGCGTTTTTATTTCCGCCCACTCATCGGAGCTTTGCTGAAGGATTTCGCTTGAAGTTGCCAGCTCTGTTTGCAGCCAGAGTAGAGAAGAGAATTACTGGAAGGCACCGAGGAGAGTGTTTTAATAACTACGATCCCGAAGGTCTTTGTGATATCTTTCCCCTTGTCCTCAGCACACTCTCAGGCCCATGAACTTTATTTTTACTTTTACGAGCTTGGTGGCGTTATTGAGTAGGGAGCTTGAGAGATCTCAAACGACCCGCTATGGCACACAGACGTTTTTTTTGTTGCATTGGAGTAAAACGAGAGACTCTCTGAGATTGGAAAAGAAGAGCATCAGATCAGAGTCAAACTTTTTAGTGAACTCCTTTAAAAAAAAAGTTGGTGACAAATGGGTGACAGTCTGCCTCAGCCTCCAATTTATCATGTCTTGTCAGGCCAATCATTGGATTAATCTATAAACGACTTCATCTGCGGTCGCTAGCTCCTCTCCTTCAGGGACCCAGGAGTCGTTACGCATCTGACAGGCGAAGGAGAGTCTTTAAGAGTGGGGAGGGGACATCATATTGGAGCGAGTCACCGACGGCATCGTTGTGGACTTGGCAGCACCGAACCATGCAGTCGACAGCCGCACAATTCCCCCCGCTGAGAGTTAGTGCCCAGGGAAGCGAGTCTTACTGTACTGCACCACTGGCCCTGGGGAGACATCATCAGGGGTCTGGGCCACATAGTGACTACTCACTAACACTTGTCATGTTTGGTGGTGGTGGCCACGGCAACAGGGGGCAGCCTGGGTTCTCACAGCAAACGAGCTGTCCCATGAGTTAGGCAGATGGCCTGAATTATGGATTAAGCCTAAAAGCAGAGCAGAGCACTTTTTGGGCAGAGATGGGAGAGATAAAGGCAAAATTATATTTTTTGACCCAGTTCAAGCCTGCTTTTCAGGATACACTGGGGTAATACATGCGCACATTAGCAGCATGACATCCCAATTACAAAGAAAACAAGTATGTGTCAATCGAGATATTTCTTGTCTGTTTTCTCTTCAAAATGTATAACATATCCGTATAATTTATTTATCTTAAGGGGCTGCAGAAACATGCATAAATACTCTGTTGAATCTAGGCCTTAGTTAAGATCAGCAGCAGTGCACTGTCTCGCTTCCCTGCCTCAAAAGCCTGAAAGTACAGAAATGAAATCTTTACAGTGCGATAGATAGTTGTAGGATTAAGTCTTCCCCACCCAGCGCAGAGAAGCCCCCGGGGATTATTTTCCTGCACTGGATCATTTCATATCATCTCCGTCTTCAGATGGAATACATCAAAACAGCAAATGTGTTTTTTTTTTTTTTTTGCTTTTGGTGTCTGGAATCTGTTTTCCATCTCACAATATTTTCTAAAAACTGTGAATGGGACACCAGTGGCTTAAGTGGACCCATATTGGGTCTTTGATGAAGATTGCTGTTATCTTCAGGCCCTGGAGATATTGCCTTGCAGGCCCTTATCTAAGCGCTTTTTTTCTTTAAAAAATTTCATTTTTTGGTATTTCTTAGCTACTGAAATTTTAATTCATATACTGGATGCCCTCGTCTCTCTGCCTCCGCCTCTGACTTGCATACTCTACTGATCTGAGCAGCCTGGCTCACTGAGTCCACTTCACTCTACTTCAACACACACACACACTCCACACACACACATGCACACTCCACACACACAAACGCAAACACACACGCACACTTCACACACACACACACACACACACACACAGGCACAGGCACACACACACACACACACACACACACACACACACACACCCCACCCACGTCACATCATATGATGAAAGTTCCCCGGTTGCCTCCGTACGGGACAGATTTACGGCCTCTCCTGCCGTGTGGCCGGCCTCAGTAATCATGCGTAGAGGCTACAGCCCTATGCGTCTGAGCCAAGCATATGCTTACCTTAAGAGGCCATAAAACAGAACAATAGTGTTACAATGGCCCCCTGCCTGTACATCATACAGCCTCAACACAAAAGTGTCCTCTTGATAGAACATCTCTCAGCCTGCCTTTCTGTCTGTCTCTCTATCACTCTCTGTTTCTGTCTCTCTGTATCTCTCTCTCTGTCTCCACCTGTCTCTCTAGCGATCCTATCTATGAATCTGTCTACTGTGTTTGTCTTTCTGTGTCCCCACCCTGATTGTCTTTCTCTCTCTGTCTCTCTCTGTTAACATTGGCCATAATTGTAATGTCATTCATAGCCTCCCTGGCCCGGATTGTGTGACATATGGTTAAGTTAATACCTAGGCTGAGACTTGTATTAGCAACTAATACGGAGACATGTGCACGATACTTGTAAGTGTACTTAGTAGAGATTTCATAACTAATGCACGTCCTCTATAAGGATCTGTGCGACAACAATAGCATATCTCAGCTAAACTCTGAAACACATGTGATGTTCACTTTAGGCCTGAAGCTGGTGTGTGTGTGTGTGTGTTTCAGCTAAGCTCTGTGGGTGTTTGGCCATAGCCTGGCGTGTGTGACATGTGATGTTCACGTTGGGGATGAACTTGTGTGTGTGTGGATGTGTGTGTGTGTGTGTATGTGTTTCAGCTCTGTGGGTGTTTGGACATAGCTAATTGCTGCTGCAGTGCCGTGAGGGGTCCTCTCTCGAGTCGTCCTTTGATGTGCCCGTATCCCCGGGACCACCCCAATTAAGACACACGCCAGATCAGGGGACAGGGAGATGAATACTTAATACTATATTCTACTCTGGTATCTCTCCTTAACGATGCTCCTACCAGTGCAAGATGTCTCACAGGATATCGCTGTAAAGCGATGGCAAACATTTACCGTATTTATGTTCACAAGCTGGTCAAAAGAAACGCCATGTGTGTGTTAAGCAGAGATGCATTCTTGAAATGTCTGGGTGCTGAGTGTTGTGTAGTCGAGTTCCACACACTCTGACAGTCACAGTGCTCCTGAGAATGTGACATTTTTAGCATCGCAAGGACTCAGGCATTCCAGGAGGTGGTGGTGATGGTGTGGGGGGGGGGGGGGGGGGGGGGCGCTGAGTTCCCCTGAGGCAAGGGCATTGGGAAGCACATGGGTATTTATCATTCTCTTTTTAGGAGAATCTTGACTTATGGTGCCCCGGGGCTACCAATGCTCCCTAATTGAAATTCTGTGGCAAATGTTGCCTTATTTTCTTGATGAAATTCGACAGAGAAAAGACAGATGCTGGAAATCAAAATGTGCCTCCTGGAAACATACCTGGAAGGCATCCAGCGTTTAGAAAAAAATCTCTTCTTGGCCATGGAGCAGGACACCCTATAACAACCCCCTGTGTTCATATTGGATTTTTATATGGATATTGTCATTGGCATGAAGCTCTGTTTACAAGTGACGGAAGTGCAATACTGCTCCCTCTTAAAATGTTGTCATGGAGGATGTTCAGAGATGGTGAGACCTTGAAAGGCAATTTAGAAGAGTAACTGCCTATGTCAAATCTGACCACATTGCCTACCCTCACCCTATAGGATGTTGTCCTTGTCCTTGTCAGCAGGCCTGTTATCTGTGGGCTACTCAATTATGTTTTTCAAATGTTTTGTATTATTTGTGTGTTTGTGTGTGTGTGTGTGTGTGTGTATGTTCGTGCGTGTGTGTGTGTGTTTGTGTGTGTGTGTGTGTGAGAGAGAGAGAGAGAGAGATGTGGACAGACAAACTTATTAACAGGCTTCATGTCGATACACCCTGACATGCTGCTGATTATTTATCACAATGGCCTTTTGTGTGTGTGTGTCTGCAGGTGAAATGGAGAGTCACCAATGACTGATGCGTATTTGCTGAGAAATGGGAAAGTAGCGTTACCAGGGCTACCACCACTATGGCCGCCCACCGAATCAGAGTGACCAACAACAACAACATTCTTCCACGCTGCAAGTCAGAGGGAACGCTCATCGACCTCAGCGATGGCGTGTCAGAGGCTACTCTCACAGATGTCAAAGGTCAGTGTGTGGATGATGCGACAGTAACAAGAATCAGAATCAGAAGTATTAGTATACAGGAAAAAGATTGTTTCTGGCTGCTGGTGTCATTCCAGCTTTACAGCCAATATACAGACAAAATGCAATACAGGCAATGTACAAAACAAACAATATAATGTACAGTACTCAGACAATGGTCATATTGTTTAGGACAGTATTCAAGTAATATGTCTCTTTAAACAAGCCAAACAAAGAGCATAGAGTGCCCTCAAAGTCCTTTTAGGCAAGTCCCTCCACTCGGCGGCCATATTGCAATGCATTTTGGGGACTTATCAGGCATCTATTTCAGGCAGAGCTGCCCGTGTATGTGTAGACGACTGCCATGTTTGCGTTATGAACCCCATACATTTCTATGGGAGATTCTTTCAGTGCTGTGTCTCCTCATTAGAAAGTCTCTAGTGCACTGTGCTATTGCAGCATATAGGAGAATGGGATGTTTTATATCTAACTGAGGCACGTTCAGTGGGTCATGAGTTTGGAATGTTCAACTGTGTGCTGCACAGCACCACTCGAAAATGTTCTCTTGATTTACAAATATTATGCGAATCCAGATTAGGTTTCAGACCCCAAAAGAACAAGTAATCTTGCATAATAATCAGACCATGTAATGAGGATGTTGATATCATCAGTCGCTGTCTTTCAGAGAGAGCATTCAGCTTCGTTCAAAGGTGACATGAAAATTAATCAAATCCGTCGTTAACATTAATGAGGCGCTACAACTGAGGGAGATTTCAGTTGCTGGCACATTTAATCTGAGATTAAATGATTATTCATTTCAACAAATTCATACAGTCAGGAATGTTTGCATAAAGATGTACAAAAGACCCAAAACATCACTGAGCACAAGTTACTTAAATATTTTTATTTGATTATACGTTTACATTTATCATAAATAATAATTATTAATAAACATTGCTTATAATGTTTTAGTGACGTGTGGTTTATTTCTTTGAGTTGATGGCAATACATTGTCTAATGTTAGTAAATGTGTGAGTTACTGATGTTTTTTTCCTTCAATATTTGACTGTAATATAAAGAGTGACTAATGGTTTATTCTCATGTTTGACAATACAGTAATGTGTTAAGTTTTACTATTGTTTACTAATGGTTTACTAATAATTTACTAATGGTTTACTAATGGTTTATTCTCTTGTTTTCAGTGCCTTCTCCCAGTGCCTTACGCTTGGACACCTCGGCCTCCTTCGGAACGGCACGAGAGGTGGTGGCCATCAAGGATTACTGCCCATCCAGCTTCACCACACTGAAGTTCTCCAAGGGCGACCACCTGTACGTGCTGGACACGTCCGGCGGGGAGTGGTGGTACGCCCACAACAACACGGAGATGGGCTACATCCCCTCCGCCTATGTCCAGCCCGTCAGCCACCGCAACTCTTCGCTCAGCGACAGCGGCATGATAGACAATCTCGGGGACGTGTCGGAGGAGGGGGCCAGGGAGCTGGACCTCCTTGGCGAGTGGAACGGCGTAACCCTGACGCCCTCACTGCCTTACAGTTGCAACCCTTTCTCCGCCATGCGTTCGTCCACCAATCCTTTTCTCAACGGGTCAATGCAGGGGTTGCTGCTGGACCAGAACGTCCAGGAGAAGGCCAACCAGCGCAACGCCATGGACTTACTGCTCTTTGACAATTTTGCACCTTCCCCATCCCCATCCGCCACCAGCACGATCACCAACACCACCACCACCGCCATGACCAATGGACACAGCAATAGCATCTTTGACCACACGCCTATCAGCCCGAACATGGAGGCCTTGGGGATGCTCCGCAAAGACAACCCGTTCTTCCGGAGCAAAAGGTCCTACAGCTTATCGGAGCTGTCCATCCTTCAGTCTCAGTCCAACGCCCCGCTGCCTTCCAACGGCTTCTTCAGTGGCCTCAAGGCGCCCTCGCCCGAGCAGTTCCAGAGCCGGGAGGACTTCCGAGCGGCTTGGCTGAACCACAGGAAGCTGGCCCGCTCCTGCCACGACCTGGACTCGCTGGGCCAGAACCCCGGATGGGGCCAGACGCAGCCCGTGGAGACCAACATTGTTTGCAGGCTGGACAGCAGCGGCGGAGCGGTCCAGCTCCCCGACACGCACATCAGCCTCCACGTCCCCGAGGGTCACGTTGCCCCCGGCGACACGCAGCAGATCTCCATGAAAGCCCTGCTGGACCCTCCCCTGGAGCTCAACAACGACCGCTGCTCCACGGTCAGCCCCGTGGTGGAGATCAAGCTCAGCAACATGGAGGTGAAGTCCTTCGTCACGCTGGAGATGAAGGTGTCTGTGGAGGTCAAGAAGGACCGGACGCACCTGGCGGAGGTGCTGTGCGTGCGCAGCGACTTCAAAGAGGGCCCGTACGTGCCCGTCCCCCAGGCCTACATCTACAGCGACACGGTGCAGGTCCAGCTGGACAACCTGGAGCCCTGCATGTACGTGGCCGTCGTGGTCCAAGCCCGGAACGGCTCCATCAGCTCCACGGTCTGGGAGCACATGGCGAAGAAGTTGACTCTGGGCTTGTACGGGCCCAAACACATCCACCCGTCGTTTAAAACGGTGGTGGCCATCTTCGGCCACGACTGCGCCCCAAAGACGCTGCTGGTGAGCGAGGTGGGGAAGCAGGTCCAGGCGTCGGCCCCGCCTGTGGCCCTCCAGCTCTGGGGGAAGCACCAGTTCGTGCTCAACCGTCCCCAGGACCTGCAGATCGGGATGTACTCCAACATGTGCAACTACGAGGTGAAGGCCAACGAGCAGGCTCGGTCGGTGCGGGGCTTTCAGGTGAAGCTGGGCAAGGTGAGCCGGCTGATTTACCTCATCACGTCGCGCAACGCCGACGACATCGCCGACTTCACGCTGCGCGTGCAGGTCAAGGACGACCAGGACTGCATCCTGGCCCAGTTCTGCGTCCAGACGCCCCAGCCGCCGCCCAAGACCAACGTTCGCTCCAACGGTCAGAGGAGGTTCCTGAAGAAGAAGGAGGTGGGGAAGATCATCCTCTCGCCCCTGGCCATCACCACCAAGTACCCGCAGTTCCAGGAGCGCTGCATCACCAACCTGAAGTTCGGCAAGTTGCTCAAGACGGTCATCCGCCAGCACAAGAACCAGTATCTGCTGGAGTACAAGAAAGGGGACGTTATCGCCCTGTTGAGCGAGGAGCGGATCAAGCTGAAGGGACAGCTCTGGACCAAAGAGTGGTATATAGGATATTATCAGGGAAAGACGGGTCTCGTGCACGTCAAGAACGTTCTGGTCTTGGGGAAAGTCAAGCCCATCTACTTCTGTGGGCCGGACCTGACCACGACGATTCTGATGGAGCAGATTCTGAAGCCGTGCAAGTTCCTCACGTACATCTACGCGTCCGTGCGGACGGTGCTGATGGAGAACGTGGGGAACTGGCGCGCGTTTGCCGACGCTCTGGGATACGGGAACCTCCCCCTGACCTTCTTCTGCCGGGCAGAGCTGGACAGCGAGCCGGAGAGAGTGGCCTCGGTTCTGGAGAAACTCAAAGAGGACTGCAACAACCTGGAGATCAAGGAGCGCAAGTCCTTTCAGAAGGAGCTAATGTCTGTAAGTAAACACTGTTCTTTTGTATGTTTATTTATGTGTGTGTGTGCATTTAGTCCTTCAGCTCAGTACGCACACAGCACAGTCCATTTGACCTTAAGTGTCCTGTGTTAGTTCTGTCCATCCATCTTGTGATATAAGGCTGCTGAGCGTCTCTCTTGTCTTGCGTTTGTGTCCATCACTCCGCGGAGTGGCTTTTGGGAGGGTAACGCTGATTAATGCTGTGGTGGATGGAGGGGGAGCAAGTGCGGGCTGCTTCTGATGAGAGTGCACTTAGCTTGGCCACTGCCGCCCTTTCATCTGGGCGGCTGCTGCTGAGGGTGCTTAAAAACGCAGCCAGCCCAACTTCCTCTCATGCTTCAATCGCTGGGCCTACACACACACACACACACACACACAGAGGCAAACACACACAGAGGCAGACACATACACATTGCAACCACCGAAGCCTACACTCACACTAACAATTAAGCACACACACACACACCGAACACATAGACACACACAGCACATATATGCACACTCCACCTTCCTGAGAAAGGAGAACAGGCATTAGCATATCACACGCACACAGGCCACTTGCAGTAATGACGTAAACCTCTCCGGAGTGCACCCACGGAAGACGAGAGGCGTGCTTCAGGGCTCGTGCGCGCGAAGACGAAGGAAACGTTTGAGAGCGTGACAGGCACCATCAGCAAGGGCTGACATTTAGATTTGGCTACTTCGCAAATGCTTTTATCCAGCGTGACAGCCTGGTGAATGACCCGAACAAAGCATCTGCGTGTCAGGAATGCCCCCCCACACACACACACACACACACACACACACACACACTTAGAGGTGCAGTTGGTGTTCGTAAGGCCATGGCTGTCCAACCGAGCATCGGAGTGAGCTAAGTTTACAGTTCGAATGTCAGAACATGTTAGGTTTACAGTAAGACACGTTAACAATAGCAGAGTGGGTTGTAGTGATTCTTAAACATACCACCCATGGCACGGAGAGAGATGCCGAACACACCAGAGGAAAGTTGCGGCGTGCTCCAGTTCTGTCAAAAGTGTGTTGGGATTTATTTTTTCCGCTCCGTGCGTGCTGATACAAAACTGTACAAAGTGTTTGGCTTGAAACAGCGTGGTGCCAATTCTCTGATCACGCCTTGTTGTTGAAGGCGCTGTCTGTGCCGTGCGAGCTCAGAGCAGATGGGATCATGGGAAATCAGACACGGTGACACTCTGCTCGAAAGATAGATGCATAACAGTTTCGCCTCGGCCAATATGGGGCTTTTAAACAAAGCGGTGACACCCTCACAGCCTTGACAGCTTTCGCTGTCGCGATGCGTGAGCGGAGAGGACAGAAGCGAGGCCGTTCTCTTTTACTCACGCCAGCGAAAGTGAAAAGCTCGGGTTCATTGGTGTCTCTCAGCATCGCCATCGGCTGGAGGGAAAGGAGGAAAAATGCTTTGTTGTTTGTTGTCAAGGCAACTGTCTGGAGCTTAGGCTTGAGATCCCCCTTGTCTCTGGTTGTTTATGCTGGTTGGGTTTTTGTTGTAAATTCATCTGTGTAAAAACGTCTAAACAAAAGACTCCAGCCAAGTTTTTTCTTTTCAGACAGGGATTGAAACTTTTAGACTCATGTTTACATTCTGACAGTTCTGGTCATACATTGTTTATTTCACTGGGAAATGCATCTTTAGCCTCTCTGTTGAGACGGCTACTAGGCCAAGGGGCTGTAAGGGCTAGTTTATGACAGCCACAGGGATGCTCTGGGCGGTGTTCAGCACACTGTGGTCACTAGCTCGTTCCTAGTGCCTCTGTCCAGCTCTTGCTCTCCTGAACTAACCCCATCATTATTTTAAAGGTGTACTAGCAGTTTGTGTGTGTGTGTGTGTGTGTGTGTGTATCAGCATTGCCCATCATTACTAGGCTCTCACCTGTGTAAGATACAGGAATATTTAAACTTGTTGTGTCATGAATTGTGAAGTTGGTAAAGTCTACTATGCTCCTCATACAGTTCCCAAGCCTTTGTGTGTGTGTGTGTGTGTGTGTGTGTGTGTGTATATGTGTGTGTGTGTGGTGTTGCCTGTGTGTTCTGGCTGGTTCTGGTTTCTTAGCCCTCACTACAATTCCTGGATTTCCTGTATTGCTGTGTTTCCTCTTGTTTTGACCTCTGTCCGGTACAGGCTGCGCTCCTTACATCGGTGATCATTGGATTGTCCATTATTACATGCTGTACTGGCCACTGGCCAAGTAGCATCCGTATATCAACAACACAATCTATACAGTGAATATATGCAAGTCAGACAAAGTCCCTTTTAAAAAACCTTAATTTCATTTTCTCTATTCTGGCATATTGATATCTGGGTGTTGCTGCTGTC
>NW_027468689.1:22626953-22636953 GCF_046254945.1 Alosa pseudoharengus | reverse complement strand
CTTGTTTTTGTTTGCAATAATAAAGGGGCTGTTGTGTGTAGGAATTGATAGGCGGAGCCAAATTCAAAATGTTCTCATATTTCTTTTTACCAGTCCCTGTTCTGGCCCATTCTTATCAATTCTACTCGATTCCCAACTAGGGCTGGGATAAACGATTATTTTTTAAACGATTAATCTAGCGATTATTTTTTCGATGCATTCCCATTAATTCACTAATAGCAACTTATACATGTTTATTTACACATCTAAATGAAAAAAACTATTCTTTAACATTGCAATATATGTTTATTGCTCTTAAGATTCCAAAATAAAAGACTATACAAGTGCAAAGTAATGCATTCTTAGTCAGAGGTAGAGCTTAGATCGGGCCCAAAAAATCAAGCCCGACCCTACCCAAGCCCGAGCCCGATTTAAACCCGACATTTTTTAAATACGTGGGCCATTATAACTGACGTTCTCAACTACAATTCCGAGCTTTTTGAGCTACAGAAATCCGTTTAGAGGACATTGAGAGGACAAAAGAGGACATTGAAGGCTGGCTATCATTATTTCTGCCATGGCAAGCCTGCTTCATGTTCATCTTAAAGTATTTTTGTTGTCATAGGAACATTGTGCGCACTTAATGCACGCAACAAAGCATAGGCTACCTGACAAATGCATACCTCCGACTTTTCTCCAAACTTCCTCGAAGTTATTATGACCGCCGCGCAGCGAAGCGGCGGTCATATAGGTTTAGTCAGATTTTTTTTTTTTTTTTTTTTTTCTTTTTCGCATGCCCAAATTTCCGTCAATGAGTCCCGGGACACTGAAAGACCGGGGTACACGAAACTTGGTGGGCATGTAACCCCACATGGATAGCATGGAACCATCGTTTTTTTCACAGTTGATCTGTAGCCCCCCCGCTGGACTGGACCCCCCGAAAGGAGGGTAGGGCAGACACAGTTTTCTGTGAATATCTCGAAAACCGTAGGGTTTAGGAGGACCATTTTTTTTTGGTATGTTGATCTCAAGAGGCCATGTCAACCCATTCAATAACCACTCATTTCATGTATAGCTCCACCTAGTTAAACACAAAAAAGTAAAAATGAGGTGTTGTAATCGCAGGTATCTGTGACCTAACATAGTCAAAACTGCACGAAATTGGAAGTGTAGGATCATTATGACACCCTCTCAATGCACGCCAAGTTTCGTGGAATTCCGTTCATGGGGGGCCACACAATAAATTAATTTATGTTACTATACACCAACTGGCCTGTAGGTGGCCGGAGACAGTTTTCTGTGAATATCTCGAGAACCGTAGGGCCTAGGAGGTCCACCTTTTTTATGTATGTTGGTCTTAAGGGGGCATGTCAACCCATCCCATTACCACTTATTTCATGTATAGCGCCACCTAGTTAAAAAATTAAAAAGCAAAAAATTAGGTGTTTTCATCACAATATCTCTGGCTGACAAGGTCAAAACTGCACGAAATTAAAAGTGTAGGATCATTATGACACCCTCCGAATGCATGCCAAGTTTTGTGTACTTTCGTTCATGGGGGGCCTTACAATAAAATAATTTATGTGTACATTTAGTGACGTACACCAACAAGGATTCCCGGGTAGAGGGTGACAATTTTTCGGGACTCCCGCGGGTCACGGTATTCCCGCGGGTTTCCCACAGTACGGGAGTACATTTCACTGTTGGTAACGTGATTGGGACGGGACAGGAAATAATAAACGGGAGCTGGCGGGAAGCCAGAGATTTAACTAAAAAAATGACACTGCAATGCAGTGAGTGCGCCCAAAGAAGTGAGGCATTTCGTTTTAGAAAAGAGAACCAATTACAACCCACAATACGAGCAAGACAAGCAGCTGCCCTGTTCACAATCAATCAGCTTCAGCGATAGGCCCTAAGACAAAATGGATGCAAAGAAACAGTTACAGGCGTCAGCAAAGGTCAGCTCTATTCGATTGCACGAGCTGTACGGGAAAGCGATTCTCGTTGAGTTTAATGTGTCATGCAATGTTGGGGCATGGCACCTCGACGATCGCATTCCTCAATATATTTATCGCTTAACCCTGGCGGAACACAAAAAATAGTTTTGTTTACTCATAGCAACGTTGCTATGCTTCGCTGGTTTAACGTGATGAGAACGGTGCAAACTTAACTGATGGGATGAGATCTATGAAATGATTTAAGCATAGCCTACAGCAAAGTCCTGTAAAATATGTAATTTTAATGTAGCCCAAAATGATCGGCTATTAAAGAAAAGTTAGACAAGGCTTTCTGCCCTAGCAAAATGTATGGTCACTGCACGCTACTGTAGCCTAACAGTCGGATAACTTTAGACATCAACATAGGGAGCGGGACGGGATTCGGGAGTCTTTCGGGATTTTGCGGGACAGAATTTTTTTGGGGGGGCTGTCACGTGATCGGGATATGATGGGAGTATTTGTGCGGGCTCGGGATGGGACGGGAGTGAAAATTGCTTCCCGTGTCACCCTCTATTCCCGGGACACTGAAAGACCGGGGTACACAAAACTTGGTGGGTGTTACGGCTGGCTCTTAACCATAACATAAAATGGAGGCAGACAACAGAATTAAGGTTAACCGAAAGGTATTTTATTTAAAGTAATCAAAGATAACAACTATAACCAAATGTCTAGGGGGAAGGAAGATAAACTAAATGTAGGCTATGTGTGAATGTCTGTGTCAGTAATAAGAGAGAAAGAGGGAGGTAGATGTAAAGCGTTAAAAGTTGATGTGAGAGAGAATATGCCTAATGACACCCAGTGCCCGAAATGAAAGATAGTGCCCAAGCAGAGAGTGTATAGAACCTCTTAAATACCCAGCCACACCTTCCAACAGGTGTGCACAATAACTAATTGAAACCGCCAGGTCTGCACTGCCCGTGCACTGACTACACAGAACCTGATGGGGACACAGGGGGGCGTAACACCTCCCTTCCAAAAAGAAGGTTTCTAATAGGAAACCTGAAACAAAACATAAACAAAGACATCCTGTGATCCCAACTAGTCAACCCCCCCTCAAGACCTGGGCCCTAGGACGTAGAGAAAAGGAGAGACATGAACAATACAGAGATCAAATAAACAAGTAACTACAAATCCCACAAGTACCCCATCCCACATGGTGAACTAGCCATGGAATAAAAGCTAGAACAAATTTCACAAAGAAAATACAAAGACAGTCATAGAGAAAATTATCAGAGTGAGAGGTGATAAACACCTCCCTTCCAAAAGAATCAGTCCATGGTTCTCTAACCACACTCTGTGAAGTCACTCGGTGGGCAGAGTGATCACAATGACCATCAATGGGCAACAATTTTGTGCAGTCTACAGCGGCATTGGTGGAGCTATAATGCACACATCCTAATCTATTGAGCAGCATACATGGGGAGCTACCCCTGCTGCAAACAGGCCCAAAAGAATCACAATCACTCACCAGTCCCCGTTTGGTAGTAGAGACATGGCTGGCATCTTTAATGGGCGGTACCATCCCACTAACACCACCATGTTCTGTAAAGGTGTAATCAAGGTCAACAAGGGAAAAGGGAGATGCAGGGCTCCATAAAACCAACATTGGACATAACATCGGAGTATATACTATCAGACACTTCCGAACACAACTTAGAGCTCTCAAGCTCAACACATTCTACTGATGTGACAAGACCACTTCCTGCTTTAGGATCATCAGCAAGCAGAATGGAAGAGTCAAAAACAGAACACAAACTCTTGACCACAGATAAATCAGCCAGGCCAGTCTGCTCCACGCGCTCCACCACAGCAATAACAGGCTGAGTGATATCTGTAAACATAAACACTGGATCATTGCTGGGATTTAATTCAGCAGCAGAGGTGTCTGCACACACAGGTGATTCCACAATCTCATGGTCTATCACCATCTCAGGCAAAGACAACGCAGAATATTTCCTTACCGCATCTCCAGCCAATTCATTCCCTAAAATAAATGAGACACCAGGCACGGGTAGCTTCGGCCACACGGCCACCACAACACTACCAGTGACTATGTCAGAAGATAAGTAAACTCTGTGTAATGGCACTGCAATAGTGGTTCCCTCTAAACCTTGGAGTAGAACACGAGCTCCTGTTGCCGTCTTGTCAGACAAGGGCAAAACACCAGCTAGCAGAAGGGATTGTGCTGCACCTGTATCTCTAAGGATGCGGATAGGCGCACTGCACTCCTGACCCAATAGGGACACTTCACCGTCTGTGATGAAAGGCACATAGCCTAGCTGATCACCACTCTCACATCTCTGAGAAGAAACGCAACAAATAGTGTCTTCATCCTGATCAAAATTATCAGCTCTACCAGACACAACCAATCCCATAGACTTGGTTGTCTTATGCTTGTTAAGAAGTTTCAAACAGTCCACCACTTTATGACCAGCCTTCCTGCAATAAAAGCAGATGATCTCTCTGATGTCAGGGCCACGACTAGCACTACCTGAGGAAGAGGCGTATTGGGAGTCTGAGTCTCTAGACCCACGTCTCAGTCTACTCCTTGGCAGGTTTCTCTGTCGAACTTTGTTATTACCCGTTCGCCAGTCATAGGACTTATGAGTGAGATGGTACTCATCAGCTAAGACGGCTGCGTCCTCTAACTTCTGCACCCTCTGCTCATTCAGGTATACCACTATTTCTGGAGGAAGACAATTCTTAAATTCCTCTAAAAGAATTAGCTGCTTTAAGTCTTCCTGTGTCTCAGCCTCCTGAGACGCACACCACCTTTCAAAGGTTCTCTCTTTTTCCCTAGAGAACTCCACATAAGTTTCCGGAGGTGATTTCCTTAAGTGCCTAAAACGTTGTCTATAGGCTTCAGGGACCAGTTGATATGAATGCAAGATCGTCTTTTTAACAATATCATACTGGCTACACTGATCAATGCTAAGTGCTGTAAAAACATCTTGTGCTTTCCCAGTTAACACACTTTGAAGTAGTAGAGGCCACACCTCCTTAGGCCACTTCAGGGTGATGGCAACCTTTTCAAAGTGGGTGAAATATTTTTCCACATCCTTCTCTACGAAAGGTGGGACAAGTCGGATGTTACGAGCCACATCGAATGTTGGCGCTGCATAATCTGGAGATGGGCCCATGGGGTTAGCATTAGGCACTGCAAGGAGAGGAGACTCAGGTCTTTTCGCAGCCATTTCGAGCTCTAATTTCTTGAGCGCAAAGTCTCGCTGTTCACGGTCTCGCTCACGCTCTCTTTCGCGGTCTTCCCGCTCATGTTCGCGTTCGCGCTCACGTTCTTCACGTGCCAGCTGACGTTCTTGTTCGCGTTCATCACGCTCTATTCTCCGTAGTTCGATTTGCTGCTCTAATTTACGAAACTCAATCTCCTTCTCAATCTCCTTCTCCTTAATTGCTCGAACCTCTCTGTCAGCCCTGAGTCTCTCAAGGTCCAGCTCTAGCTGCTTTTCTTGCAGAACCATGGCTTGTAATTTCTCCTCACTCACTTTTGTTACAGATGTTACAGTCTCACCAGGGACAGTTTCAATAGGTTTTGCCCCGAACACACCTTTAGTTGTTAATTGGTTCTTAATGGCTAAAAATAAGGTTTCCTTAATCTTTTTCTCCTGAGAAGTTATTATTAATTCATAATGCTCAGAAAGCTGCCATAACTGGTCTTTAGTAAAACCCAGTAGCAACTCCTCTGAAGGATTAGTTAAAAACTCCTCTAGAAACGTAGCCATGATAACCACCTACACCACTGAAAAGTTGGGACGTTGTAAAAATATAGCACAAGATAAAACAACCACAGACCACCACTAGAAGCTAAGTGCAACCTATAAAATAGGTCAGAAGGCAACCCAAGCTCCCATAGCAATTTATAAGATCAGATCAGAAATAGGCAACTATCAAAACCAATGGCACACAAATATATCTCTCCTCACACCCACACACAACAAACACTCCCCCTTGTAAGGATTACAGCAAGCAGACCAACGATAGCAAATAGGCACAAAGAGAATGCAAATGTGAAGTTACTGTATCACAAACAAAAATGTTTTAACCCAGTAACATTATATGCTAAAGAGATCGTGTGATTATCATGTAACCCTCACTGCTGTTATCACAACATGCGTAGCAAACTACTTAAGAATGACGTGACAACTCGCACCGTGCAAATCGCCTAGACAAAGTCATTCATAACTTCATCAGCACAAACTAGCGCTGGCTGAGGTCTTACTCACGAACCCTCGCAAGCAGCTACGCACAGGTAACCGTTCGTATTCTAACACTTTTAGGCTATACAATGACTACACACGCAGTCAATCACTTGTGCTTACCCTTCACAGGCCATCAAACAATTAGCCAAACAATCACAAAACGAACGCTACCGTACCAGATAACAAATGGGCTACTGACATTTAAACTTACCAAAACACACGCACAGCCAAAGAGTACTTCAAAGCAATCCAGGTGAAACAGTCAACCAATCCCCAGTATTTCGCTGAATTTGGTGTTAAACAGTCCTCCGGTATCCTGAATACCATAACAACAAACTACCTCCACCTGGCTAGTCTTCAGGGGCCTGCCGGCCTCGGGGCGACTGATTAACGCGTGAACCTCGTCACAATGTGGTTGACAAATTGTGCGAGAAGCGTGCCCCCAACAGGAACTCGAGTTTCCCGACCAGAATTACCCCTAGAATTAAAGACAGACAGAAAGAAAACAAAGAAACAAAACAGTGCACCGTTGGAAGGGCTCAGCCCAGCTGGAGCACTCTACCTAACCGGAGTCTGCTGATTAGCCTACTAGGTCAATTGAATATTCGGAAATGTTCTCACCTGGATTACTGTGAGCAGCCTAGGTCCAATCTCACAACCTACTTGTTGTTCCGGACGAGAGCACCCCAATTATGTTACGGCTGGCTCTTAACCATAACATAAAATGGAGGCAGACAACAGAATTAAGGTTAACCGAAAGGTATTTTATTTAAAGTAATCAAAGATAACAACTATAACCAAATGTCTAGGGGGAAGGAAGATAAACTAAATGTAGGCTATGTGTGAATGTCTGTGTCAGTAATAAGAGAGAAAGAGGGAGGTAGATGTAAAGCGTTAAAAGTTGATGTGAGAGAGAATATGCCTAATGACACCCAGTGCCCGAAATGAAAGATAGTGCCCAAGCAGAGAGTGTATAGAACCTCTTAAATACCCAGCCACACCTTCCAACAGGTGTGCACAATAACTAATTGAAACCGCCAGGTCTGCACTGCCCGTGCACTGACTACACAGAACCTGATGGGGACACAGGGGGGCGTAACAGTGGGCATGTACCCCCACATGGATAACATGGAACCGTCATTTTTCGTTTTGATCTGTAGCCCCCCCGCTGGACTGGACCCCCCAAAAGGAGGGTAGGGCAGACACAGTTCTCTGTGAATATCTTGAGAACTATAGGGCCTAGGATGACCATTTTTTTCCGTATGTTTGCCTCCAGGGGTCATGTTAACCCATTTCATGTGCACACATGTGCACAAACAGATACACACACACACACACATACATTCACAGTAATCATACGTATGACACATACTCACACAGTAGACATATGTACGCTTGCATGCACAGGCACATACGCAGGCACACACACAAGCACGCACACACACACACACACACACACACACACACACACACACACACACACACACACACACACACACACACACACACATAACATAAACATAACACAAACAATCAAGAATTTCTCAGAATTATGAACAGGCAAGATGGAGGTGGGGTTGTATAAAATGAATTTTACATGTGAAATCTATGAACTAATAATGTTTTGGTACTTGTTGTCTAGCAGATACCAGTGAGAATTGAGTGTGGATAATGCAATTTAGTGAGACAGTTAGAATCATATAGGCCTTTCAGCGTGATTTATTTTTGTGGAAAAAATGTGCTGGACTGGGCGGCGGTCAAATTTTGTACCGCTCTGCGGTACATCTAGTTTCTCCTGTTTTCATTTTTTTTCTTTACATCTTTAAGCTTCACGTTGCACTTAAGCTACACAATAAAGCACAGCAGGCCCGGTGTGATGTGTGCGAGTGGAGAAGCTGCGCATGACACGTGTTGCGCAGATGACATTACAATAGACATTTTGTAACTCTGAGCCTAACTTGTATAACTTTGTATACTTGTTACTTAGGCCTACTTTTATAAATATAAATATTTCTGAGTCTGACTATGGCATAGCGTTAGCTCCCCACCCAAGTAGGCTAATGATTAGAAAAGAAAGAAAAAAAGCAAGCTGAGGGAGGTATTGATGTCCAGTTCACTGAGTTTGGTGATCAGTTTGGAGGGGATAATGGTGTTGAATGCTGAACTGAAGTCAATGAACAGCATTCTCACATAGGTGTTGCTATTGTCAAGGAGGGACAGGGCAGAGTGAATTGCCATAAAGATGGCATCCTCTGTTCTGGCCAATTCTCTTGAAGCATTCTATACTGCAAACAAAATCTACCTCTGGGTACAAATAAAGTAACTTAAACTTGAACTTGCACTAGTTATAAAGTTATTCATCTAGCTATTAATTCACAGGACATGCAATCATTTTACTAACACAAATGTTATGAAGAAATATGGGTGACACTTTATGGTAAAGGTACATGAATTATCATGAATTCATGCATTAATTAATTCATGATTTATGCATTACTTCATTCCTTTATATCCTATGAATCATCAGGAATTGACATAAATTCATATACTCTCATTTATGATGACCTCATGTATGAACAACACATCAACTAAAGCATTAGGTGTGATGGGTATATCATTATGATTTATGATTTCTTAAGCATGATCATCATGATTACATGAATTTTAGGATAATTGCTCATGCATTTATCATGTCTGTGGCCCCTCAAATAAAGTAGTGAATAATGACATGTGTTTAGAGAACTCCAAAGTTATGTTCAAATCAGAATTTGAGCAGTGATGACCACATTTTTTGCAGAAAAATAAAGTCATGATCATGGTTAATACATCATAATTCATAATGATGTGCCCACCGTACCTAATACTTTAGTAATGTGTTCATGTATGAGGTCACAAATGACAAACTATGAACTCAGTAAATTCCTGATGATTAATTAGATATTAATATATGAATACATAAATCATGAATTAATTAATGTAGCCTTACCGTAAAGTATTACCGAAATGGGTAAAGGCCTGTGTAACTTACTCCGAGACTACATACATTACCAACCCAATTCGCTTTAATTATGTAAATGTGATGTAAATCAGGTTTTATGGCCAAGTATACTTGGGTATACAAGGAATTTGGTCTCTGCATGTATCCCATCCGTGAATTAATGAACACACAGGTCACACATTAACATGGAGCAGTGAGCTGCCTTGCTACAGTGATGCTCGGGGAGCAGTGAGGGGTTAGGTGCCTTGCTCAAGGGCACTTCAGCCGTGGATGTGGGCATGGGCTAGACTAGTGCTTAACCTTTCCACCACCCACATTTTTCCTACTGGTCGGGGATCGAACCGGCAACCCTTTGGTTTCAAGTCCGAAGACCTAACCAGTAGGCCACAATTTTAAACTTTACATTTCATCACTACACATCTTTCTTGACCCTCAGAATACATAAGTCTCAATATTTTGTTAAATGCACATGCAGAGGAGGAGCAGCGGGCTCGTTACGAGAGAGAGCGGGCGGGGCGAGGAAAGGCTGTGTGAGTAAAAAGTGCAGCTCAATGAAATTATTTTATCTTTATCTTTAATTTAAATAGTAGGCCTAACATAGAACATCAATGTGTGGTGGCCAGTTTTGATTTCGTGGTGCCCAGCCACAGATTAGTCAACGTATGGAAAACACTGAAGGTGTAAAATTAAAAATATTTAGCAGCACACGTTATGCTTGACGAATCGACGGTCATATTTTGCGTCGACGTATTTTTTGCGTCGATGTCATCGATTACGTCGACGCGTTGTCCCAGCCCTATTCCCAACCC
>NW_027468689.1:22604453-22616953 GCF_046254945.1 Alosa pseudoharengus | reverse complement strand
TGTGTGTGTGTGTTTGTATTTGTGTTTTCACTGTATTTATCCAAAGTGGCACAGACTCGCAATGGCGGAGTCCGACTGATTGTGTGTACTGATACAGTATATGTATTTGTGTGTGTGTGTGTGTGTGTGTGTGTGTGTGTGTGTGTGTGTGTGAGTGTGTGTGTGTGTGTGTGTGTGTGTGTGTGTGACCTGTACTTTAGCTCTAACTTCCCTGCTCTTGTCCTGCAGGCCCTTTTGAAGATGGACTGTCAGGGCCTAGTGGCACGGCTCATCATGGACTTTGTGCTGCTGACCACGGCCGTGGAGGTGGCACCGCGGTGGCGTGAGTTGGCGGAGAAGCTGGCCCGAGTGTCCAAGCAGCAGATGGACGCCTATGAGGCTCCGCACCGGGACAAGAATGGCCTGCTGGATAGCGAGGTGACCAAGCACATTGATTCAGTGTTCCTTTATTGCCCAAACTGACTAGCTAAAGCTAATGTTTAGAACAGCTGTCCGTACAAATTTCCACGGCCTGCTGGACAGTGAAGTGACCAGGCAGATTTATTCAGTGTTGCTTTATTGGCCAAGCTGCCTAGCCAAAGCTAACATACAGAAGAGCTGTCTCCATTCTCCACTGTTTGTGGTTAGCCAGGTAAAGGGGCAAATTGATTTCATTCATTTAAATGAAGGACAAAGTGCAGAGTTAGTCAATGAGCAAAGTCGTGTCTTGTGCATCAATCAAAACTTGTGAGTGACGTGTGGGAATATTGAGCTGACCCACCAATGTTAGTGCTTAGGATCTTACACATGGTATTAAAATAGTCAATAGTTTCTTAGTTTCCTAGTTATGATTTAGATTTGCATTTTGCCTGTCATTGAAGTTAAGGACCAGTGTTCGTTAGCATGACTACAGTAGCCAAGGAGTGTTTAGAACAGGCATCTCCACGGTTACGCCTTTATTCTAGGTCTACTGATCCTTTCTGGACAGAGGGTTGTAAATCAATTTGATTCAAAATTAGCAAAATTATCTCTATTAGCATAGCTGTTTTGGAACCAGTTAGTTTAATTACCAAACATGACAAACTGATTTCCATGGTCACTGTCTTTTGAAAGTAAATACTAGGGCCGGGCGATAAAACGATAGCGATATGTATCGCAATAGACATGTAATCGATATCAATAAAAAAATATGTTCGATAGAACATTCGATAATTAAAAGCAACACACACCGCCTTACGTTGTCCATAAATAAACAGGCAAAATATATCTTGCATTGTAGCTATATGTGCATCTCTACCAGAGTAGGCGATAGAAGTAGGCCTACCTCAACACAGACTCTCAATGAGTCCTTGCCAGTGCTCTCTCTGTCTCTCCCTCTCAACAGGTGCATCCCTCCTCTGCATGCACATGTAATCCAAACATTCACAATCGTGCAAGACGACTGGCTAAATTGCTATTAAATCCGGTTAGCATGGAATTTGTTCAAAACAGTTGCATTCAAATTGACTGCTACTGTAAATTCTAATCATCTCAATCCCGATGCAAATGGAAAAGTATTTTCCAAGACTCAAACGGGCCTGTCATTTGAGTCATTTGAAACGTAAACACACGTGGGGAAACTGAACAGTCTACTCTAACCAGTTAGACTATGATAAACTAGCAAATTAAGCTACTTTGTTTACAATATTTCCAGGCTTCAACCAGTGCTGCTTTTCATGCATTTCAAACTTATGTGCACATTTATTTATTTGAGTGTTTTTCATGATTGTGTTGCTATTTCTTTTCCCTGTTTGCTTTGATTTATAACTGAGGTGATAAAAATAAAGTTTAAAATAAAAGTGTTTAAATGTAACTTTTTTTCCCTTCTGGTCCTTATCTGAAATAGATTTTTTTTTAAAAATCAATAATTATCGATATCGACTGATATGAAATACAGTTTTCAGCCATATCGCCCAGCCCTAGTAAATACTCAATGTGGTTTAGTTCCCTCTCCCAACACTATGACACAACACATCCATAACACACCACTGAGCACCATGTGTGGGGGCACTGTGTGTGTGTGTGTGTGTGTGTGTGTGTGTGTGTGTGTGTGTGTGTGTGTGTGTGTGTGTGAGAAAGAATGCGTACACTCAAAGCCTTATCACTGACCGCTGTGTCCCCTCCTCTCTGGGCGTCTCCTGGCAGGCCATGTGGAAGCCGGCGTATGACTTCCTGCTGACGTGGGCGGCCCAGATCGGGGACAGCTACCGTGACGTGATCCAGGAACTGCACATGGGCCTGGACCGCATGAGGAGCCCCATCACTAAGCGCTGGAAGCACCTGACGGGCACGCTCATCCTCGTCAACTGCCTGGACATGCTACGCAGCTCTGCCTTCTGTCCCGCCCCTCAGGATGATTTCGCCATCTAAGCCACGCCCCTACAACCACTCTACCCCTCCTCCTCCTCCGCTGTTAGTTGAAGCACCTCCTGGTCGGACTAAAAGCTCCAACAGGCCTTGAACTCTTGCAGTCAGGCTATACCAGGCACGCAACTGAAGTGTTCCGTAGCATAAAAATAGTTCTAGAAGACTGGTCTAATTTTTTCAAATCTACTCACCGCTGCCTCATGTGGTCTAGCGAGTTCCATAGATGACAGTGGAAGATAATTGCTGCAGCATACGCTCCACGAATGGAACGCCTCAGTTGTGTGTACGATATAACCCGGCTGTTACTGTACATGTGGATCTTCAACCTGGCTTCTCATATATACTGTAAATGTTCTTGTAAACCCTGTCTATTTTGCCTCAGACGATCCTCGGACGTTGGCTGAATGCTGATCTTTCCCCTTCCCAGTGACGCCCTCATAGTAAGCCAGTTCAAGCCAAAACACTGACGTGGTTTCAGCATAGTTATTTTTTTGAGAACACAAGGGTCGTTTTTACCTGGTAATGTCCCTTGCTATTTGTATTTTTTTAAAGAAATGGCACAGCAATGATTTTTAGAACCACTGTGACAATTTTCAATGTCAGTTTTTAGAAAAGGAGAAAAAAACACTGAAGAAAAAAAAATTGGTTACATTCATTTTCACGCAGTGTTTTATGTTTGCAGCTGCTTCTTCTCTCATGTTGAAGTATGTGAGGTCTCCACATACAACCTGGCTTGCTTTTCAGTTGCCAAAATGATGAACCCTCAGCCTTTAAGCTACATTTTAGTTGAGCATTTTGCAGCAACTCAAGTTTGGCATGACAAACTCACACTCACTTGCTAATTTAAAAATGACTGCCCACAGTTGTGTAATCCTCATAAAGCTCTCTGAGGAAATGCTGTCTTAATTTGAACTGGCATTCACACGTAAGGGTTTTGTTCTAATTAAATTCCTATAGAATGCAGTTGATTCAGTTTACACGGTGGTTAGCCCAGTGTTAAGAAAATGTGTGTCTCCTTTGTGATTCAGTAACAAATATGCTGCTGCTTGTTAGCTTCTATCCTGAATTTACCAGATATCGATCAATGTTTCTCCCAAGCATTAACAACAACTGCAATATTACTAAAGAATTAATGAGAAAAAACACTGCTTTAAAAAGTGAATGAAGTTAGGAGAGCATTCTGAGAGAGCATTTTTTTTGTGTCCAGCCAGTGCAAACTATCCCAGAGTTTTGATGCCCATTCCAATACACTTATGAGAGTCTTACAAATGGTGTTACAGCAGAGTTTTGGTCACATAAAAACCCTCAGAGTATTCTGTTGCAGTATTATTTCCCTTATTGCTGTGTTACCAATAGGATCTGTGGAAAAAATAAATGAGTTTATGCTGTAATTATGTATTTATGACGGTTTGGTTGTTATTGTTGCCATGGTTTACTATATAATTCTCCTTTCATGCGATTTATTTGCCCTTGCGAAGCAGGTATTGAAGGAAAAGAAAGGAAGGGTATTTTTTTTATTATTATTATTATTTTTGTAGTCTGTGTTTTCTGCTGTTTTTTTTTCCTTAATTACATGATTCGGCAATGCCAACAATATCAAAAGACAAAGGAAAAAATCAACCTTCATTGCAAGGCTTTGCTTTCTGTCAGCTTTCCCCTCCAATCGCTAGTACTGTACTGTACATTTGCTGGATTTCTGTTACTGTTTGGTGACTGCATCTATATCTGTGGGAAACTGAATGTATATATTCTGTATGGTTAGAACGATTACTTTGTTTTGACCTTTTTGTCTTTTTGTTGCTTTTTTTTTTTTTGGTTGGTCTCATAGATCTGTGGAATTTTTTTTTTTTTAATGATTGGCATACTGCTCTTTTGGGGAAGTTCAATCAAACTATTTAGCCCTGATTGCCTTTGTGTTTGCCACAAGTCGTTGTGACTAAATTACTTGATTGAAATTCCACCGCTTTTGTCTTAGTTTCTGCCAAACATGTAGGGGGAACAAGCTCCAACTGTGCTGTTACATTTTGTTCCCATGGATTCAATAAAACAGCTGTCAGGTACTACATGTTTTTTTTCTCTGTGAGATTTGAGCTGCCTACACTTGTATGAGTCACACCACTTTAAGAAAACAAAACATTGCTCTCTTTTGCTTAAATATCTTAACAAAAGAGACAGATAGGACATGGAAGAATGATGGTAGATTAAGTATTGTTCATAAGTAGCCTGGCTAGCGCCACCACTTCTCAATGAGACGTGGTCTGGGAACCAAACGTTAATTTTCTTGTATTTGAAAAAAATGCCCAGATCCGTTTATTGGGTGCCACGGATGTCTATCAAATGCGTCTGTGCATAGCTCATCATCGTCTTGCTTTCCCCCTTGTTCTGTGATTGGTCCCCTATCTCAGGCGAAAATTTGCTCCATGGTCTCCAGGCTGCCTTAGCAGCGTGAATCAAATCCCGCGCAAGGCAGCATGGGAACACCCAGGCTAGTTCATAAGCAAGATTTCATGTAATGATTGGATCCAGCCTAGATACACTTTCCGTAGAGAAAAGTGTGTTTATATTATCTATGGTGTACTGTAAATATAGGCTGATAGGTCTATTCACTAGGGTCCAATCCAGTGCTGTAACCTCATAGTCATAGTTAAAAAACAATAACAAAGTTATTCACTGACAAAGGCATGGAGACGAGCCATCTTCTGACAAAGGGATTCGAGTTATAATTTGTATTACAGTTACTGAAGAAAGGGACGCTTCAGCATGCCTCACAGACCTCTGTTTGTTATCAGCAGCAGAGTTGGCAGAGTTGACAGAGTTGTAGTTACAGTGTCTCTGGGTTGCTATAGACACAGTCTGAATGCTAAGAGCGAAGGCGAATAAACCAGCCGACACACTTGGGACGTTCTCCTGCTGTGGGCTTTGCTGAAAAAGGGAATGTGTCTGTGAGTGTGTGTGTGTGTGTGTGTGTCTCATAGAGGTTGGAGACACAGGGTACTCAGAGTGTTTGGGTTTCCTCCAACCCGTGTTTGCTTTTACGCCACGTGTGCAAGCTCTCAGCATTTCTAAGCACTCGGATCACGCTGACGCTAGAAATCAATCGTACACTATGCCTGAGTCACAGAATTAATTGCAGCCACAGGAAAGGAATTCAAGTGTGCTTTTATGCTGTTAGAAGCAACTTGATCATACTCAGATTAATGAATAGGGAAAAACAAAGGCTGGAATGCTTTAAATCAATATTTAGCTGCAAAACAAAAATGTCAAGGAAGCAATGTCAAGCACAGTCATCGTATGCAGAGTTCTAGAATGCTATTTTTAATTAGCCAGAGGCTAAATCTCATGACAAGAAGATGCTTTGGCCCTCAACTGTATTGAAAGCAGCATTGTCAAGTGTGTCTTTATGAGTATACAGCGATGGAAAGTCCAGTCCATTTGCATTTGCAGTACAGTTTCATCAAATGGGGAAAGGGACAGGACTGAAAGAGAGCCTAGTTCTGTCAGATTTAAAGGAAGTTCTCCCTGTCCCCAGGTTGTATTGTATGTGAGCCGTGTTGATGTGCAGAGCTCCCCTTTGAATCATAACATCTTCTTTGGTATCTGAGAGAGGGTTCCCTCTGATATGAGGATGCTCATTAAAGCTCCGTAGTTCTGCTTCTGAATTCTATTCATCTCTCTCTGTCCCTCCTTCCCTCTCTCTCTCTCTCTCTGTCCCTCCCTCTCTCTCTCTCTCTCTCTCCCTCTCTGATCATGCAAAGCCTACTGATCTATCCAGGATCCTCGACGCTGGGCGGAGGGAAAGGAATTTCTCATCTCTAATTTCTCTCCTCATCTCCTTGCAACTCTGTGTACGAGAAAACGACGACTTAGCTGCCTACTGTATCACTCACTTTACACTCTTTTTTTTGTTTCCCTCCCCCAAATATCTTACTGGAAAGATCCAACCAGCTAAAAGCCAGTAAGCTCTGGTTATCTTTTCACAAAATCACATTCCTCGGTCAACCGAGGAAAACAGCGGCGTGTGAGACAAAAGTGGAGGTACAGGGCTCAGTATTGTTCTGTAGGTGGTGAGCGCCATGAGACTCCCATTCTCCTCCAAAGCTTCCCAGGCCTATAAAAGACCACATTCTTGTCCGTCTGTGAGTGGAAGGAGGAAGAAACGCCTAAATCATCCTGATGATGACGTTATCAACTGTCACATGGTGCCGTCTCCGTCTCCTAATTAGGTTAATTAAAAGCCCCATAATTATTCAGGCATGACAATAGGCAGCCGTCCAGCAGAGGGATGGGACTTGTGTATCCATGGAGCTTGGCCCCTGTGCCCTGGAGGGATTGTGTGTATATGTGTGTGTGTGTGTGGTTGGGGGGGGGGGGGGGGGTTGGTTACGTGGGAGAGAGTGGGCATTCTTCATGGTCGCCTGGATACAGCTGAATGGACATCTAGCTGGCTGGCAGAGGAAGGGGTCAGCCCATTGTAGGGTTTCTGTGTGTGTGTATGAGGGTGTGTGTGGGGAGGGGGGGGGGGAGTGACCCTCCGGCGTGTGAATCATGCATACGGTAATGAACACAAATGAGGCACATACGATAGCCTGCCCCCCCCCCCAACACCCAACACCCAACACCCCAACACAACACACTCACACACACACACACTCACATATCCCTGCAACTGAATCCTCTCTGTGGGTTGCCATAGCATGTCATTGCCCTATGACGTAGTTTGCACTGTTGACAAGGGTGTAGCCATGCTGGAAAGCTCAGGTTGAAGCTTGTTGTGTTACACTGTGCTTCTCTCATGTATCTGTATTATATAACACGCATTGTGCTCATCATCTCACTGGGCAGGATGCATTTGAACTCCAAATCAAATCTGACATCCATTTTATTGAGCTTTATCTTTTTTCCTGTTGTCCTTTTTCTTTACTCTGATGAAGGACAATTCAATTTTAAAAGAAAACAGATATAAAGTCCAAACTGGGGAAAAGTAGAAAACAACACACTGGTTGTTATGGATGCATGTTCCACAAGTTGTT
The DNA here is from genome assembly GCF_046254945.1 of Alosa pseudoharengus. Taxonomy (NCBI): domain Eukaryota; kingdom Metazoa; phylum Chordata; class Actinopteri; order Clupeiformes; family Clupeidae; genus Alosa; species Alosa pseudoharengus. The sequence continues at coordinate 22,609,538 of NW_027468689.1, read as the reverse complement.
TGAACACTATGATTTATGAACACTATGATTTTGATTTGAAAAAAAACTATGATTTGAAACGATAATAATGAAATTGAGGAAGTAATCAACTAAATGATGATTCTCAAGTCTGAGTCAGAACCACAGCCTAGAGACAGTAAGAGGAGAGGAGGCTAATGACAGTTCAGATTCTGAATGGACGTGCAATCAGACCCTGATTACGAGACCACATCCTAACTGTGTGGTGAAGGATATTTAAGTTTATTTTTTTACAGGGCCCATGTACAAAATCCATTAATCGCACAAAGGGGAAAGATGCTTTGCACCAGATTTCTCAGATTGTCACAAAGTCTCACCTTGCCATTTAATTTACAGTCATTTACAGAGAGCCTGTAGCAGCAAGGGGAAACATCGGCATAATATGCTGCTGCTTTGATAATGCAGTGTCTCTATGGTTACTTCCCCCCACACTTACACAGGAGGACACACACACAAGAGCATGTGCACGCACACACACACACACACACACACACACCCACACACACAAGGGTTGTCAAGGGTATCTTCAGATCTTGGTTTCCTCAGAGTGAAGACTGGAAAAAAGCCCCTCATTGTCTGCTGGCGACACATGGCTGTGATAGGAGCTGGGAGAGAGAGAGCGAGAGGGATAGGGACAAAGAGAGAGAGGGAGAGAGAGAGAGAGAGGGAGAGAGACAAAGAGAGAGGGAGAAAGAGGGGGATAGAGACAGAGAGAGAGGGGGGTAGAGTCAGATAGAGGGAGAGAAAGAAAGACAGAGAGGGACAAGGAAAGGGATAGAGACAGAGAGGGAGGGAGAGAGAAAGGGATAGAAAGAGAGGATGAGACAGAGGGAGAGATAAGAGAGAGGTGGGGTGAGACCAAAAGAAAGGGGTAGAGGGAGAGAGAGAGAGAGATGAAGGGTACTCTGTGTATTAGATGCACCAACATCAAGAGGAGGAAAAGAGCGAGAGGGAGGAAAGGAGGGAGGGAGAGACAGAGAGAAAGAGAGGGAGGGAGAGAGAGAAAGAGTTCTACATCTTCAGAGGGCTAAATGAAGACTTACTGCTACTTAAGGCCATCAGAGAGGTGCTTGTTGTTGTTTTTTACCTCAGTGGCAGTGTGCAATATATAGCCTAAGCCACCATTAGACCACCGTTATCCCCACTTTAGTTGTAAAACCACATGGAAGAGCTCTGTAAATCTCAGCTAATGACGCTATAAAGAAAATGGCGCGCTGAAGGATCACCTAATACATCTTTTTGTTTCACACACACGCGCGCACACACACACACTGTCTTAAATATCTTGTGTCCCTGAGGTGGACGTGGACGCGGTGGCTAGCGATTGGGAGAGGAAGTGAGGGGAGCGCGAGAGCAGGGTTGCCGCGCCGCGGTCACTAAGCTCTTTAATTGCATAGTCCCTTCCTCTGACTGAGCCGTATGGAGGGGACGGATAACGCCACGGAGAATGATTCTGTCTTTCTATATACCTCTCCCTCTCTCTCTTTCTGTCTCACTCTCTCTGTCTCTCTCTCTCCCTCCCTCCCTCCCTCCCTCTGTCTTTCTATACCTCTCTCCCTCTCTATCTCTAGGCTATCTCTTTCTCTCTCTCTTCCACTCATTCTTTCTCTCACTTTTTTTCTCTTCCTCTCTCTTGACTAGCTCTTTCACTCTTTCTTTCCCTTACCTTGTCTTTCACTTCCTGTCTGCCTCTCCCTCCCTTTTTCTCTCTCTCCCCTCTCTTGCTCGCTCACCATCCTATTAATCAATGAGGCACTATCAGATAAATCCGTTTAACAGTGTCTCCCAGAGGAGAGAAAAAAGAAAAAAAAAGTGCACATTCACATTGTATCAGAAAACCTGACAGCCGGCTTTAGTAATTACTTTGGCAGCATTTCTGTTAACTCTTCACTTCTTCAAGGCTTTTTTTTTTTTTTTTAAACAGTGACATTCCATGTTAATGGCTTGCTGTTTTTATTTTTAGCATTTTTGTTTCCTTTGGGATGGTAAATGTCCAAAATTGCTGAGTTACTGAAAGGCTTTCATAAGCCAAGGCCAAAAAGGTCCATTAAAGTCTTAGGACAGAAAATCCACGCATTCTGTTGCTGTGTTGCTGACCAAACACAACAACCTAAAAAGTTAATAAAAAGACCAATATATCACAGAGCCAACTTTAGCCTCTGTGATACTCAGGAAAAAAGAAAAAGGAAACTGAAAAAAGAAAGAGTGGCTTCACACTGACTATAGCTTGGAATAGTTAAACATGTTCAAATTGATTTAGATGGTGAATTTCATTTAACATTTCACATGAAATTACTATGGAACCCGGGAGGTCGTCATTGCAAAATATTTTTTGTGCAACATTCATTTCATTTTACTAGATTGTGCGCTCATTTTAGTCAATTGTGCGCTCGTTTTACTACAAGCCCATAGACAAAGTTGGGACATTGTGTAAAATGCAAATAAAAACAGAATGTGATAATCTACAAATTTCAAAAACCCATATTTACCTGCAAAAATTACTTAAACAACATCAAGTTTTTGACAAATTTGTCTATTTCGTGGAAAATATGTGTTCATTTTTTAATTTAATGCCAGCAACATGTTTTTAAAACAAAAGTTGGGACAGGGGCATGTTTACCAATGTGCTGCTTCACCTCTTTATTTAAGAACATTCTGTAATTTTTTAGGAACTAAGGAGACCAGTTGCTAGAGTTTTGAGAATTAAATGTTGTCCCATTTCCGTCCCATGTAGGATTTCAGCTGCTCAACAGTCTGGGGTCTTCTTAATCATGTTTTCATTCCATGATGCACTCAATTTGACAGGTCTTTTGGCATTTGTTTTCCTGAAATATTCAAGGTCTTCCCTAAAAAATACATTGTATGGATGGCAGTATATGTCGCTCAAATCCTCTACATCATTTAGATTGAATGTGTCTTGCCAGATGTGCAAGATGCCCATGCCGTAGGCACTAATGCACCTCCACACCGTCATAGATGCTGGGTTTTGAACTGCACTATAACAAGTTGGATAAGTTGGATAGTTGGATAGGCCCTCTCCTTTTTAGCCCAGAGGAATCGATGATTTTTAAAAAGAATTGCAGATTTTGGCTGGTATAACCACAGGACACTTTAGTTTTAAATGAGCTCATGCCAAAATAAGACAGTGGCATTTCTGTATCATGTCTAAATACAATTTCCTCTTTTACATGGTAAAGTTTACACTAGCATTTGTGAATTGAGTATCAAATTATGCTCATAGATAATGGTTATCAGAAGTTTTCCTGAGCCATAGTAAATAGTGCGCTCATTTTGGTAAATAGTGCGCTCATTTTGGTAAATAGTTTACCAAATTAAAATGAGAGCACAATTTAGTAAAATGAGCACACAATTTAGTAAAACGAGCGCACAGTTTAGTAAAGATCATCGTATAATCTTGTCCAGATCATTGCTTCCTTCGTCTAACATGTCTGAAAATGAGTTACCAGTTGGATCGGGACAAACATAAGCCTAATATAAAGAATTTACCTCTATTTTCCCTCAATTTTCCTCCATATTGTCTATATATCAGTATATCTTTCTTTCTTTCTTTCTTTCTTTCTTTGTTTAACTCCTCTAGTACAGGTGTGCTGTCTGTGTCAGCACATATCCATCATAAGACACATTTTACCCATTTTGCTCCTGTCGGCCATTGGCTCATTTCATTCACATTTTACACCCTGCCTTCTGAAACGCTCACTCCATTCCCGGGAACATTTCCATAATTGCCAACAACCCTGGCATCAAGCAAAGTGACGGTAAAGGCCAGCACCTGGCAACCGCAACCGCAGTGCTGTTGCATTCAGAGGGGCAGTACCTGGCAACCGCAGCGCTAATGTGTTCAGTGGGGCAGTGGAGTGGTGACCTTCTTGAAACACCCAGACAGTTTCAAAACCACATCCATGGTCTCGTCATTTAACAGCCCTCTCCTGGAGAAACACTCCATGGGGCTGCTTGAGATTCAGCTCTGGACATCCAGGGTATGAAGGGAACTTGGGGTTTTGGGTACGGAGTTGAATTATGAATGTTTTGATCAGAGGTTTGGTGTGGAATCAATACACTGTGTATTCAGAGCACAGCACACAGACCTGTGAAGATTTTGAAGAAATACAGCTGTTCAAGGACTTGTTTCTTTCTCACTGTGTTTTTTCAGAACCAAGGTTGTTCTTGAAGTCTTCTTGCCTGTCTCTCTGTCTGTGTGTGTGTGTGTCTCTCTCTCTCTCTCTCTGTTTGTCTGTGTGTGTGTGTGTGAGTGAAACATTTGGTCTCAGTGGGACTCTTTCACTCTCCCTCCCTCCATGTTTCTGTCACTCTCTCTCTTTCTCTCTCTCTCTCTCTCTCTTCTCTCTTTCTCTCTCTTCCAAGTCTCTTTTCCAATCCAGCCCTTAACATCTCATACCACTTTGACAGGACCATGACCTCAATTTCGGCCCGGGGACAGGGAATCAAATGGAGGCTAAATTGCTCAGCTGACACAAGTCACTGGGGGTAGCACAGTCGTCTCACCTTCAGCTGAAAGTGTCCTCACCTCCCTGGCATATTGACAATTGCATCTGGCTAGTGTGTGTGTTTGGGGTGTGTGTCTGTGTCTGTGAGTGTGTTCATGAGCAGACACGCAAATGTGTGTGTATATGTGTGTGCGTGTGTGTGTGTGTGTGTGTGTCTGTGTGTGTGTATGCTGTATGCGTAGCTCGTAGCTTGGTTGTGTTGCGCTGCTGTGAAGTTAATCAGTTTAGCTGAATCTCTTGGGGAGCACTGAGTGATTATTAGGCAACAATCACACTGCTGTAATTTCCTGGCTGGTGCGTCACTGTAAGCGTAATTGATTTGCAGGATCAATTAAAGGAAAAGTCCTGCTCTCCCAAAGTTAAATAGAGAAGTGCCAACATAACAATGAGGCACGAGGTGCCAGATCCCAATTAATCACCTCCAGCTTGCCAGAACTGCGAGGCTGCTTTCTGCTCGGCCAAGCATTCTCGTTCAGAACAAGATAAATAAATAAACAAGTAAACATCATGCCTCTTAGCATGGCGAAGGATTCCGCTGAGT
>NW_027468689.1:22551953-22599453 GCF_046254945.1 Alosa pseudoharengus | reverse complement strand
CAGGAAGCTGCTCTTGTGTGATTATCTCTCTGAGGGTGAGACAGGAAGCTGCTCTGTGTGATGATAGTCTCTCTCTCAGGGTGAGACAGGAAGCTGCTCTTGTGTGATGATCTCTCTGAGGGTGAGACAGGAAGCTGCTCTTGTGTGATAATCTCTCTGAGGGTGAGACAGTGAGCTGCTCTTGTGTGATGATCTCTCTGAGGGTGAGACAGTGAGCTGCTCTTGTGTGATGATCTCTCTGAGGTTGCTCCACTGTCTCAGGGCTCTACTAGTGCAAAGCCACATCCCCTCTGAGCCCTGACCGCCACCACAGGCCAGACAGAGGAGCCACTGATTGCATCAGAGTGTCCTTGAGACAGCGGGAGGGGGGTCGGGATGAGAGACCAGAAATGGATGCCTTGTGAGGAGCTTAATAACGATAAAAATCTTGACGTGCAGCGGAGACACTCTGGGTGCCAGAGAAGATAGGCTCAGAGCCCAAGCCCTGGGGGGATATTCTGGCCTTTCTTTTCCACCTGGCAACCGGATTCTACAATCATTTCCCCCAAGGCAGTCAGGAGCCAAATGACACAGAACAACAACTGAATAGCTGGGATGAGGTCCCTGACTTGAAATGTGAAGAAGAGAGTTTTGAAATGTATTTTTTTGCTCATGACTTATGCCAGCTGGGGGTGGGGGACCCAATAGACAAGTCATAGTCACATGACTACGGGGAAACACCTGCACACCAAGTGCACTGGCAAGTCCTGTTTGAGGTATTTAAAGATTTCCAAAATGTATTTAAGTTTGTCTGTGCAGCTATATGTATCCTATCCAGGACATGTAGTAGGCCTACAATTAGAAGTGGGCCTGGAAAAGGTTCATTGACTTACGACTTCCAACAGGGACGTAACTAGCAGTGAAATTAAACTTAAACTGGTACATTAAACTCTTACCAGATCATTTCAAAAGTGTAGCAATCTTTTAAACCAAGATTTTAAGAGCAGCTGTTTACTCAAATCCAAAGAAATACAGGTCCAATTGTAGGCTACTTGCGTGCCCGTGTTTTAGCGACATTGGAAATGGGCTTTAATGGCCTCTTGGCCGGCCCAGACTGATCTGCAGAGCAAATCCAGAATTTGTCAAAAGTTCACATGACTATTCTCAGACTCAGGCTATAATGAAGCATTTCAAAAGAATCTTTCTGCCAAGCTGCCAAAACTGTTTGCTGAATTGTATGTAATGCCACTTTCACCCACCAGATGGCAGTAAAACCGTGGGAAACGAATTCCCATGAGTAAACTCTACCCACCTATCAACAGCTATTTGAATCCCACAAATGAAGACTATTCACACCATTATATTCAGCTAAGCCCTTGGGCGACGACAACATTTCCATGCTGTCCCAAAGGTCCAGTGCAGTAGCTAACAGTCTGACACCATCAGAGCACAGCAGAGGAATGTAGCCTACCTTACACAATGTCAATTGTGAAAGACTACATACCTTTACCATGACCTCCCTGTGTGGTCTGAAATTATGATATTATACAGATTAGATTTCCAAACACAGTTGCTATAGGCGTAGTCCGCAAATAATTTATTTCTGAATGTTTAAAAACTAACTGTGATTCTTGCAGCACAATTTCTGAAACTATTAACAATTTTAGCCAATCCATTCACCAAGTGTGCCAAACTAAAAGCACATACACTGTTTTACACTCACTTTGTAATTTTGTAGCACAGTTTTGCAAAAAGCCATTGCTTTACACTAAGTTTGCACTCTTATAAGCTTGACATGCATGATAGCACTTACCATCTTCTGTATCCTGACTATCCCTCTGACATTTCTTTTCTGAATGTTTAAACACCAACAGTGATTTTTGAAGCGCAATTTCTGAAACTATTAACACTATTATTATTATTATTATTATTATTATTATTATTATTATTAATAATAATAATAATAATAATAATAATAATAATAAGCTTTATTTGTATAGCACCTTTCATACACAGAATGCAGCTCAAAGTGCTTTACATTTGGAGCATGTAACACAATAATAGTCAGTCAGTCATTATCAATCACTTTCACTTTTCTTCATTGCTGTGGCCGTTTATGATCCAATCAGCAACATATCAGAAATGTAGAAAATAACATGTAACACAGTTATTAGAGAAGAGTCAGTCATTCCCCTTTGTTGCTGTGGCCGTTTATGATCCAATCAGCAACATATCCGAAATACTATTATACTACTATAGATATATAAAGGCTTTGCTAACAAATGCCTAGGCTAACAAATGCTTATGCTTATTACACGCCAGAGGTGTAAAAGTCCGGCTTCAGAAAGTAAAAGTCCTGCCACTTTTTTTTATCCCAATTCACTTAATCAGCTGATTCTAATGAGCACAGCTCTTAAGACAGGTAGATCAGGTAATTAGTGAAATCGCCTGTGTTAAGCACACAGGTAGAACCATGCATGGCAGGACTTTTACTTTCTGAAGCCAGACTTTTACATCTCTGCTTGTAGCCAACCCTTTCTCCAATTGCGTCAAACTGAAAACACATTCACTGCATTACACTCTGTTTACAATTTAATAACACACTTAAGCAAAACTCTACACATTGGTGTCTATTATTCACACCATTTTGTCAACTGTCTTCCCACATTGACACGTTGAAACACTTTTAGAAAATGAGTTCACTCAATGAGCTTGAGCTCTATAAATAAGCTATAAATATGCATTTGGTCTGGATTACAATGTATGACAATACTGGGCAGAGAGTAAGAGGGGTTAAGAATTAGAGGAGGAGAGTAAGTAAGAGAAGGAGAACCAGGAGGTGAAGAAGAGAAGGAGTGGAAGGAGGAGAACCAGGAGGTGAAGAAGAGAAGGAGTAGAAGGAGGAGAACCAGGAGGTGAATACGAGAAGGAGGAGAAGGAGGAGAACCAGGAGGTCAAGAAGAGAAGGAGTAGAAGGAGGAGAACCAGGAGGTGAATACGAGAAGGAGTAGAACCAGGTGAAGAAGAGGAGGAGCAGAAAGATGAGGACCATGAGGTGAAGAAGTGTAAGAGGAGGAGGAGATCCAGGAGGTGTAGAAGCAAAAGAGGAGGACAACGACCTGGCAATTCCATGGTGCCATTGCATGATGTGATGTGTGTGAAAGGTTATGGCCAGACCAAGCCAAAGGATGAGATTTTTAAGCCCAATTTTTTTTCTTGTTTTTTTCTTGCCAAAATGACCCCAAAATAAACATTGATACTTTATTTGATTACCTGTGTGTGTGTGTGTGTGTGTGTGTGTGTGTGTGTGTGTGTTCATATGATAAAAATGCACTGCAAGCTGATATGCCTGGCACACAGAGAAAGCAAAAGCCAGTAGTGTTTTTTATTCATACTGTCAGTTTGTAGTTGGTGATTTTTGTGCTTATCCACATGATGGTGTACAACAGTTTTGTTTTGAAACAAAAACACAATTTTAAATCAGTTTATAGTTTTGCCCAAACTGTGTGTTTTTGCAAGACAATAGCCTACTAGTTATGTTTTGCTGGTTTAGTGTAAGATTTTGTGGTTAGTGTGTAGAGTTTTTTCCAAGTAAATAGCCATAGTTGCAAAAATAGTACCGAAGCAATCAGTGAGAAACCATAGTGCCACTAGTTGGCTGGATGAACTCGTGTGCTAGTGTTTTGCTTATAGTGAGTGGGCGGAGTTCGGTTGCCGTGCACTGCTGTAGCAAACACGGTGCACCAGCCCCACGCACCACCAGCCGCACTGGAACTGCCCGTCGTGCAAGACGGAGGTAACGAAAGGAGCGTGTCTCCCTCTCAACTCTGGCCGCGGTTTGGGGCTGGTTTCCACCTCAGGGACGACTGTGTCGCTGCGTGTAAACCTCGGAAGAGACTGTTCTACCCGCAGTGCCGCTGAGGTGTCGGCCGTCTGTGTCAGTACACCGAAAACAAGATTCGTGTTCTGCTGCAACCACTGCTCCCTTCTCAGGCATCCTCCCTGCCGATAGACATCGGGAGGTACGTTGCGCGTTGAGCACTGAAATACCGACTGGATCGCACACGCCCTTGCCTGTTTTTGCTTGGGAGAATGGAGGTTAAAGATACATCATTCTAATATGTTATTGGATTGCAGACGGGTGCTGTGGCACTGATGCCAGACGCTCTCTTGCTGCTGTGTGGCGTGGGAGTCGGCGAAGGAGGCCGTGGGTAGGCTACAGGATCATGTCTTTGGGTTGATTTTGCATCTGTATCGTTTGACTGGTCGCTTGCTTGAAGTCGCAGGTGGGGATCAGCCATTTCTGTGGATTCTTTGACATTCACGCACCTTCCAAGTGTAGGACTATTCTAATGATTCCTTGCATTGGTATTTTTGCTTAGCCTGCGTAAAATGGGGAATAGTTTTTCTAACATCGCCGCATTTCAGTCCCTGCACATAGTGATGTTAGGACTAGATTCTGCGGGCAAAACGACTGTCCTCTATCGACTCAAGTTCAACGAATTTGTCAACACTGTTCCTACCATCGGATTCAACACCGAAAAGATTAAACTGAGCAATGGCACCGCGAAGGGTATTAGTTGTCACTTTTGGGATGTGGGTGGCCAGGAGAAGTTGCGACCTCTGTGGAAGTCGTACAGTAGGTGCACGGATGGAATCATATACGTTGTGGACTCCGTGGATGTGGACAGATTGGAGGAGGCAAAGACAGAGCTACACAAAATCACCAAATTCGCCGAAAATCAGGGGACTCCTCTCCTGGTGATTGCAAATAAGCAGGATCTTCCGAGATCTCTTCCTGTTTCCGATATTGAGAAACACCTGGCTCTTCACGAGCTCAGCCCGTCCACCACGTACCACGTCCAACCCGCATGCGCCATAATTGGCGAGGGACTTCACGAGGGTATGGACAAATTGTATGAAATGATTGTGAAACGGAGGAAAAGTTTGAAGCAGAAGAAGAAACGATAACGGCTGAATAATGACATCATGATATCACTAGAAAAAAGAAATGTAACATTGCTGCTGCTTGAGTATGCTGTGTTTGGCAGGATTGAAGAGATTTTGTGTGTGCCGTGATTAAGTTTTAATTATTCTAATTATTCAAGATTTATTGTAATTATTGCTGATTTTCAGTTCAATGGAACTTAAATGCTGTTGCCAACCACCTTTAGTTAACTAAGTTCAGGAAAAGCAACTGGCATTCACAATCAAAAAAAGTTTAAACGGGCTGGTTCCTGTTCGTTGCTGCTTGACAATTTCAAAAAGTTGGTGTCACAGTTAGTATGTGAATGGTGATAGCCTTGAAGCGTCCCCTGTAAAGACCACATCCCACACAGCATCATTAGTGGCTATCTCACAACAGTGATCCATTGTTTGTATTTTTGTTTTGTGTTCTTTTGTATCTTTTAGTGACATGCAGAAGATTTGTTTTACTGTACTGACTCCTCTCACCCACGTTGCACATCATGCCTACTGATAGCTGAGTGGTTAGATCCCAGGAAGCAGGTGGTACTGGAAGTGATCTGGCCCAGACATGGCAAGACTGGGTGTGTCCCAGGCCAGACTGACCAGCACCAGGGTCATCTCCAAGCAGGGTTAGGGTTTGCCTTTATTTTCTATGACTGTAAATCACTTGCCCTCTGAATGCCTTTTGGGTTATGAGTCGTGATTTTTGAGAAGGCTGCCATATTTATTTTATGTTCAAGATGTTCATAGTGCACATCGGAGCACTTTCCAGATGTTGTCTAGTACACCTTATGATTTAAAGTTGGACTGTTCATTGCACACAAAACCAAAAAGTTTTTATTTACATTTTTATATCCTAAAGTATTTGCAGTAAGATTGTGTGACGCTGATGATGATACTGCTCCCTAAGTGAAGATTGCACCTGGGTATTGTTTGAAATTGATGTAGAAGCAAAAAGAAATAAAAAAGAGATGACTAAGCTTTATTCTCTCAGTCTTAACATTTCATTTCTTTGTGCGTTCTTGCCCAGCAGCTCTTTGTAAAAGATTTTAGTGAGAGCAGCAGATCATGTATCACTTCCTCAGTGACCTGAAGAAAATCAATTAAGCAGCTCTCAGTTGGCAGCGGGTACATTGCACAAGATGTTAGGTGTTCCACCATACACGTGTCTGGTCCCGTGCGAGTCGCACGCCTCCAGGCCCAAAACTGACCTGATGTCACTCAGCCAAATTGAAAGTGGATATTAATAGGTGTGTTCAATCTGTTGCGTAATTAGAAAAGCCACGTATGGATGGGAAATGTTCGCTCTATTAGAGGGAGGCATTGTCTCTCTCTCTCTCACTCTCTCTCTCTCTCTCTCTCTCTCTCTCTCTCTCTCTCTCTCTCTCTGTATCTCTCTCCCTCTCTTTCATCACTACTGTCACTGTAGAGTACAGACACATCTCTTATCTTGCATCTTTCAAGCCTTCCAAGCCTGTGCCAAACCAGAGCCGGAGACAAGCCAAACGTGTGCTGCAGTAATCAGGAGTGAAAGATATGAAAGAGTAGCTACTGCACCCGTACCATATTCATGCCCAAGGACCATGGGGACCCGGGTTCGAGTCTAATCTGCGTTATTTCCCAATCCCACTCAATCTCTCTCTCCCACTCGCTTCCTGTCAGTCTCTTCACTGTCTTATCTCAATGTCAAGGCAAGGCAAAAAGCCCAAAAATATATTTAAAAAATATTATTCCCCAGGATCCCCCGTTCAGTGGAAGGTCCTTGGACTCGTCCCACATCCTCAACAACATGGTGTCTGTGACAGCGGCTGACAAATGTTTTTGTTTAATGTATCTACAGTTAATGAAAAGGTAACTTTTGTTTGGAACTGCTGTCCAAAAGAAAAACAAGACTCCTCAGCAAACTTTAGGTGCAAATTTCCCTCCACGTTCTGACAGAGAAAATGGCATTAGATGTGTTCGCAACAGAAGCTGGTTGTATCTTAACGAGGACCATGAGGACTCATCATAACAAAATCCTGAGCAGAGGAAGATGGCGCCGCACCTCACTAACTAGGCACATTTGGCTTATTTCACGCTGACTTGGACAGGTAACAGACCATTTACTGCCTGGCATCATCATTGGGTTGGGTTTGTTTTGGTTGTTTGCATTTATTACATCATCTTTTTATAACGTGTCCAATTACATAGCAACAGCATAACACGCCTCACTGCCAATATAGTGGTACTGTACATTGGTTTGATTTCACATCATTCAGTGTATTGTGTAGTACATATGTTATTACCCAAACCTGATCTACCCGAGTCAACCCAAAACCTTTACCTTCAATGTCAAATACTTTCTCTAAATGACAGAGGCACCGGTCAGATTGTACTCTCAGAGATGCACAGTGCTTATTACAGACAGTCTAAACCCTTTCTGTAAGTTATTCATTTTACACAAGTTTGCTATTTGCATGTCATAAAATGTCACAAAATAATTACATAAAAGTATGTCTTTACAGAAGTAGCTTGTTCAGTCAGCTGTGAGTAGTATGGCTTATATTCCCCTGTGGGCCCTGACATGACCTCTATCTGTCCAAGGGCAGATGTACTTTCTCGCATGTCCTTTACAAATTACAACCTGGACTCATACCTGTCCCCTGGCTGGTGAATATCACTGGATCCCTAATGTTATTAGAAACGTGGAATGGTTTTGCTCAAGCCCATTTGAAAGGGAGGGAGCAGGGCATACATCTTGATTAAGATACAGTGGAGATCCGTGAGATGATGGATAGAGACAGTCACTATTGCGCTCAGTCGGGTCGGGTGAATAATACATTGTTCCATAGTGAAAGGGATAGATTATTCATTCAGCGGGGAACCATTTTGCCACTCCAAACACGGTGTTGGAGGACGGTGGTATTTTTGGAGATGTTGGGAGTGGACAAGTGCATGGCTAGGAGATATCAATAATAAATTGTCACTCTTGTGAAATGGGGTGGAAAATGTATTCTAAGATATGCCAAGATGGCGACTGACTCCTGAAATGGATCCAGTCTCACAAATTTGACATGAGTCCAGCCCAGAATGCATCCCTATCTGGATTAACCCTTTGAGGACTACATTCCAGAAATATAGCTGCAAGCAGCAATGTGGGGGCCTAGCAGAGCGCTAGCAGGAATGGTGTTGCCAGGGCATGAGCAAGCAGTCACAGCAAGTTTGATGGCAATTGGATAAAGAATGGCTGAGAAATAAGCATTTACTTTGTTACAGTGCCCCTAGAGGCCAAATTACACCAATGTCCTTGTGCATTCTCACAATCAGCTACCATGTCCCTCTACCAAGTTTGGACTTCATACACCAAAGTGTTGCTGAGATGTGAGCTTACTTTCTTTATTACAGCACCCCTAGAGGCCAAATGAGACCACTTACCTTGCATGTCCTCACAATCAGCTACTAAGTCCCTGTATCAAGTTTGGATATCATACATCAAAGCGTTGCTGAGATAAGAGCTCATTTCCTGTATTGCAGCGCCCCCTATAGAGGCCAAATGATGCCAATTTCCTAGTGCATCCTCACAATCAGGTACCAAGTCCCTATACCAAGTTTGGACTTCATACATCAAAGCGTTGCTAAGATAGGAGCTCACTTCCTGTATGGCAGCGCCCCCTATAGAGGCCAAATGATGCCAATTTCCTAGTGCCTCATCATAATCAGGTAACAGGTCCTTATACCAAGTTTGGACTTTGTACACCAAAGCGTTGCTGAGATACAAGCTCACTTCCTGTATTGCAGCGCCCCCATAGAGGCCACATGATGCCAATTTCGTAGTGCGTCCTCACAATAAGATACCAAGTCCCTGTACCAAGTTTGGACTTCATACATTAAAGCGTAGCCGAGATGTTAGTCCACTTCCTGTTTGTCAGCTTCGTCACCATATTTGATTGGCCGTCACGGGCAAACAAACTTGAAATTGAAAAATCTGGCAAGTTTGTGCTACTCGGTCAGAAGATCATCTCCGCCAAGTTCCTTGAAAATCGGATGAAATTTGTAACCGCTGAAACTTTTCGTAGAGTTTGTATTAAATCCAATATGGCGGAGATCCAATATTGCAGAAAGTGACGGGATAGGGGTCGATGAACTCGGGATGGTCCAAGGATTCAGACGCTACCTCAATTGTGAAAATCAGATAAAAGAGTCAAGGATCACGCGCATGAACGCATGTCCATCATTGAACTGGTGGTGGCGCTAAAGCGTTCAATGTATATGCATAAAAATTGCTGTGAGTCATTGGGACAGAGTCCTGACTAATGGTATCGAGTTTTGTTATGTTAACTCAAAGCGTCACCTAGATGTTTGTCCACTTCCTGTTTGGCGGCTTCGTCACCATATTTGGCTGTCATGGGCAAACAAACTTGAAGTATCTTTTGTATCTTTTGTGCGGCTCAGTCTGATGATCATCTCTGCCAAGTTTCATGAAAATCGGAAAAAATTTTATTATTAACTTTTTATTTTATTATTAACTTTTCATAGAGTTTGGACTAAATCAAATATGGTGGAGGTTCAATATGGCGGAAAGTGACATAATAAGGGTCATTGAACTCAGGTCGGTCTAGGGATTCCAACAGTACCTGATTTGCTAACCTCGCTAACCTCCGGCACATTTCCAACAGCGTTCAAAACGGCCCGGGTAACACCGTTACTTAAGAAAGCTTCTCTCAACCCTGCTCAAGTCGAGAACTACCGCCCTGTCTCACTCCTGCCTTTCTTATCCAAAGGCATTGAACGAGCAGTCTCCAAACAGGTCTCTGACTTCCTTTCACAGAACAACCTTCTGGATCCAAATCAGTCTGGGTTCAAAAGCGGCCACTCTACCGAAACGGCTCTGCTGTCTGTAACAGAAGCCTTAAAAGAAGCCAGGGCGACCACTCGGTCATCAGTACTCATTCTGCTTGACTTATCGGCTGCCTTTGACACGGTTAATCACCGTATCCTTCTCTCTATACTCGCTAACATGGGAATCTCCGGTTCTGCTCTCTCCTGGTTTGAATCCTACCTCACAGGACGCTCGTTTAACGTATCATGGCTTGGTCAGCTATCTGCACCTCATCATCTCACCACAGGGGTCCCCCAGGGCTCAGTACTGGGCCCCCTTCTCTTTGCTATCTACACCACCTCCTTGGGACAGATTATCCGTTCGCATGGCTTCTCATACCACTGCTATGCAGACGACACACAGCTCTATCTGTCCTTTCCACCTGATGACCCCTTGGTTTCAGCACGGATCTCGGATTGCCTCTCAGACATAGCTACATGGATGAAGGCACACCACCTCCAGCTGAACCTCTCAAAGACTGAACTGCTGGTCCTCCCAGCTAAACCTACCATACACCACGACATCAACATCAAATTTGACTCTCTGTCTGTTTCACCTACCAGGACTGCAAGAAATCTAGGAGTTGTTCTCGACAACCAACTAAACTTCTCAGATCATGTTGCCTCAGTCGCCCGGTCATGCCGTTTCGCACTCTACAATATACGGAAAATCAGGACTTACTTAAATCAAGATGCCACCCAACTTCTGGTTCAGGCAATAGTCATCTCACGACTCGACTACTGCAACGCCCTCCTGACAGGTCTCCCAGCCTGCGCAGTGAAACCACTTCAGATGATCCAGAACGCGGCGGCGCGCCTGGTCTACAACCAACCCAAGAGGGCACATGTTACCCCGCTACTCATCCAGCTACATTGGCTACCTATGGCGGCCCGCATCAAATTCAAGGCTCTAACGCTTGCCTACAAAGTAGTCTCCGGTTCTGCTCCCACCTACTTGAATGCCTTCATACAGACATACGCTACCTCCAGACCGCTGCGCTCCTCAGACGAACGACGTCTAGCTCTACCTCCGGTACGCTCAGGCCAATCCAAACTTTTCTCATCTGTTGTTCCTCGCTGGTGGAACACACTGCCAGCTCCTACTAGGGCAGGGACATCCCTCTCCATTTTCAAAAAACTCCTGAAGACCCAGCTCTTTAGAGAACATCTCCTCTCATAGCAACACTTACAACAAGTCTTGCTGATCCTAGCACTCACCAGCCGTCTTAAACTGACACGTAACTGTTAAAAACAGCACTCACTGATGCACTTATTCTTACTGTACTCTAATGTTTTTTAAATTGTCCTAATATTGTTGAGAATTGCTCTAAACTTAAACTGTTTACCATGTTGTTAGTCGCTTTGGCTAAAAATGCGTCAGCCAAATGTAATGTAATGTAATGTAATGTAATGTAATGTAATTTGTTAAAATCGGACACACACTCAATGGTCACATACGTGAAGGCGAGTCCAGTTTCGACCCATTGGTGGCGCTAGAGTGTGAATCAGTGCACCGAATTTCATAACTTTAGACCCAGAGGTTCAATTTTCGGCCAAATTTTGACCTGTTGGTGGCGCTAGACGGCTGGGTTTAGATATCCGTAAATTAGCATGAGTGGTCAGTGCAGTGTCCCGAAACTTTCTGCCAAATTTCAGCATTTTTTAGCCAGGCGTTCTATGGGCTGCCATACACTCCAATGGCAGAGGAATAATAATAGGAAAAGCTAGTAACTCAATGGGTGCCTTAGCAGATTCGCTGCTAGGCCCCCAATTATGAATACAGGTCTAGAATTGAACTGCCATTCAAACGCTTGCTTAAGTTCATTCTTACTTCATTAAATGGAACTTTCAGTGGGCCACATTCTAATCACATATTTGTGATCATACTCAAAGGTTTTTTTAAGACTGCATTCACACTCACATTGTATTGTAGAACAGCATCAGCCCAGGACCACAGATTCAGGTCTTGTCTAGATAAAGACTGCTGGTCATACATTTGCTGTTGTTTGTATGAGTTTAGGCATAGTTGAGGTAACAGTTATTGGTATTAGATGCTTGATTTTGTCCATAGAAATTTACAAAACATATTCACATTGCACTCTGAAACAGGTCAGATGAGGCCCTAATCTGGCTCAGAGGAAAGGCCGATGGTTATAGCTGTAGTTTATCCACTTCAGTTCTGCCTTCGCCTTCTGCAGAGCAGGGTTGTTTAAATCATCACTCTCTCCTCAACAGGCGTTATCTTATGTTTGTGTTTTCAGAGTGTTAGTTTGAATTATTTATGCCATAGTTGTTTGGTGCAGAAATGTCTATTTATGGCACTGCAGGTACATCAACAACAAGCTGGTTTCTAGGGAAACAGATACTAAGACAAAAACAAAAACAAGATCTCACAGCAACAAAGTTGATGACTTCTTGGTGAAACACATTCAAAAACAACACTGCAAGCACAATGAACTACAAAGCCAAGCAAAACCTCTGAAAACATCCCCTGATGACTGTCAGTGCTTACAGCATCTTGTTAATGCAGTAAATGAGGGTTACAAATATTGGTTTACTGGAACTAATTAGCAGTCAACTCAGCAGATCAGCAGAGTCCTCGGCTCTTGTGAAAATGTTGAAAAGAGTTTGTTGAAGGGATGCTGTGTCCTGGCACCTCATGTAGTAACGCGTGTGAATTTCGTGTTTGTGTGAACCAGACCCACTGACTGTTCTCTCCCACTCAGTGGGATCTGAGAGTGTGCAGCATCATTGTGGTGGCGTTGACGTGTCTGTGCGAATCCCACAATCTTGAACAAGAGAGCAGACACATTTCCAAACACCCGCTGCCACAGAGCTAATTGATGGCCTCGACTTGTTTTGAAATCTCTAATAGGCTGTTTGCTTTTGTTGGGTTGGCACAAAAATGGCATGTTTATTCAAGCCAGCGGGATTTGTTTGGAGCAAGCGCCATTTTAGATGTCAGAAGTTCTGAGAAACTCAGCTTGCATGTTAACTATGCTCCCATTTTACAACCAGTGTTTGCACATCAGCAAATGGTGTTTATAATGACTCACAGAGTCAGAGTTGCATACATCAATCAATATTTTTTTGTTTAATTTCATTTTAATAAACATGCACATTTGCAGCTGAGTGCCACTTATAAAAGATGCATACTGTGTTAGCTTACACAAGCAGCGTTTGAGATGTTTTGCTCTTTTGCTCTCTTTTGGACTCTTCCCGTGCAGAGCAGCTGTGAAGGAAAGCACAGGGTTATTTTGGTCATTTAGAACATATTAGTCACCCACCAAATTGCCTGTGACATGAGAGGACATTTATTTTTTGTTTTCTTTCGTGCCTTCTTTCTTTCTGTCTTTCTTTCTTCTCCAGGTGTGTCCCTGCAGAGCTTCTGTAGGAAATGAGTTCAGGCAGCTTTTTAAGACCCACCTGCTGCGGAAGTTATGCATTCAGGAAGCCCTCTTCACCCCCACCACACACACACACACACACAGACACACACACAGACACACACACACACACACACACACACACACACACACACACACACACTCACACAAAGCATTCCCCTATCCCGCACTCACTCCCCCCACAACCACCCCTCTCCTGCCCCTTCAACCTTCTCATTGACACACACACAGACACGGACACACACACACAGACACACACACACACACAGACACACACACATGGATGTTGGTTCCTGTCTATACTGTCACTCTTCATCCTCCCTGCCTCAAACACAAAACAAACACAAACACAAGTTTTTCTCAGCTGCTTTGTTATGTGACAACATGCAACTCATATAATTAGCTGACAGTGGTAAAGAACACACACACACACACACACACACACACACACACACAACCCTAAGCCTGAACAGAAACATGAAGGTTTGTATTTCTCAGCTGGTAAAGAACACACACACACACACACACACACACACACAACCCTAAGCCTGAACAGAAACATGAAGGTTTGTATTTCTCAGCTGGTAAAGAACACACACACACACACACACAACCCTAAGCCTGAACAGAAACATGGAGGTTTGTATTTCTCAGCTGCTTTGTTATGTGACAACACGCAACTCATAATTAGCTGACAGTGGTAAAGAACACACACACACACACACACACACACACAGTCTCTAACATGCACTTGCTGAGCAGTTAATCAAGTGTCACTAGCACAATGTGAGATTGTGACCTGACGTGAACCAACCACTCTCTCTCTCTCTCTCTCTCTCTCTCTCTCTCTCTCTCTCTCTCACACACACATACACTCACACACACACACACACACACACACACTGCTACCCTGTCTTGTCTGTTTGCATTTGAGAGTGGAGAAGGGCCACTGAGTTCACAGGGTGGGCTGAGTGGAGGAGGCAAGGCAAGGTCACGTCCACTCCTCTGCCACCCGCCTGTCAGAAAGCCAAAGAGCCTCACAGGCCATTAGGAGTGGACCAGCTACTCTTTCTCTCTCTCTCTCTCTCTCTCTCTCTCTCTCTCTATCTCTCTAGTTCTCTGTCTCTTTCTCCCTCTATCTGTATCTTTCACTCTCTCTCTCTAGTTCTCTCCCCCACCTATGCTCTACCCCCCCTCGCTTTCTCCATCTCTTTCACTCTTTCTCTCTAGTTCTCTCTCCCCACTTTATCTCTCTCCCTCTCCCTCTCTCTCTCTCTCTCTCTCTCTCTTTCTCTTTACATAGAAGTGGAGCAGTGTCTTCCTTTTTGCCTGGGCTTTTTCTGTCTCCTCCATGCTTGCTTCCTTTTCATTTTTCTTGCCCTAGTTTCTTCCAACTTCTTCACCACCCACTCTTCCCGTCTCTCCTCCTTCTCCTCTTTTGCATTCGTGAGCTAGCTGAGCTAAATCATTTCTCTATTTTTCTTTACCCCAGCGGTATTTATTGTATTTTATTTATATTTCATTTTTTGACCCAATTGTTGATTCCTTCCTCCCAAAAGCCTCTCGCTATCTGACTCCCTCAGCTCTGCATCCAGTGGATTGGTTTGGCAGCCACCGCTCTCTCTCTCCCCCTCTCTCTATCTCTCTCTCTCTTTCTTTCGCTCTGTTTTCAAAAATCACACAGATTCCTCTCAGGAGCTTATTCCACTGAATGTATGTGGAGTGACATCGGCGCTGCGTCTCAGACAGGCGGAGAATAGAGGCCTTTCTTGCTGAGCGCGCCGAAGCTGCTTTGTGCTCGTCAGTAAGCCGCCACCGCTCAGCCGTGGGCTGATGCCTCTCCTCTCTTCCTCATCTTTCCTTTCCCCTATATTCTTCTCTTCATCCTCTTCTCCCTTTTCCCTTTCCTCTTTTCCTCTCCTCTCTCCTCTCTTCACTGTTCCTTTCCTCTCCTCTCTTCTTCTTCTCTCTCTTCTCTTCATCTCCCCTCTCCTCTCCTTGCCTCACTTCTTTCTCCTCCACTCTCCTATCTCCTCACCTCACCTCTCTCCTCTCCTCTCCTCACCCCCCCCCCTTCTCCTCTCTCCTCTCCTGTGTGGCTGACTCTCAGGTTTTATGGGAAGGCGTAGTAGGACATGTGAGCCCTGAATAAGATCAAAGACGCCTGGCGATGCTGCTTCCGAGATTCCACTGTGCGCTCCAGATAATGTCCTAATGTTTGCGCTCTCGCTCTCTCTCTCTCTCTCTCTCTCTCTCTCTCTCTCTCTCTCTCTCTCTCTCCTTTCTGGCAGAGAATTTAAAAAAACAGCCAATTATTAGGCCCTTGGATTTAGCCTCTAACAGATTCACTGTATTTTTAATACTGTATATAATACCTTAAAACCAATTCCTGTCAAGTATTCAAACAGTGTATGTATTTTTGGAGCATGTAAAGGACATTGTGCATTGTGTTGTGAGGTGATATGTAGACCTATTCAACTGCATAAAGATCCCTTCATAAGGCATTTCCGGTGACACAGAAAACAACTTTGAGCAAATGGGTAGCTTGGGGACAAACAAAAAAGTTGACATTTCGTAGAGTATTACGCTATAAGTCCAATTCATTTTTATTTCAAAGTATCTGCGTTGTTTTTCAACGTTTCACCCGTAAAATCCTCAAGGAACAGATTGAAAGGGTCTGTAAGTAAAATGATACGCTGTTCTGAATATGAGGTATTTTGCATCATCAGAGCTCAGCTCCTGTGTTTGGGGGCTACGCTGGAGTTGGGCTTGTCAGCACTCCTTTCAGATACTTTCCTCCCCCTGCTCCCAGCGGGCCTTCACTATTTAGGACAATGCTCTCTGCCTATACTTTACAACGGCCTGGATGGAGCGAGCACTCAGAGGAGGCCTAGGGAGGGTGTGTGTGTGTGTGTGTGTGTGTGTGTGTGTGTGTGTGTGTGTGTGTGTGTGTGTGTCTGTGTCTGTGTCTGTGTGTGTGTGTGTGTGTGTGTGTGTGTGTGTGTGTGTGTCTGTACATGTGTATGCGCGCTGATGAAGAAGAGCCTGCCATCAGGCATTACTCTTTCATTTCCAAATCCTCGTGACAAACTGCCAAAGGCTCTCAGCACTCAACTCACGCTGATGCATGCATGCGCACACACACAGACACACACACAGACAGATGCAGACATACACACACACACACACACACACACACACACACACACACACCTAAGATAACGGCCCTGGCCACATAACTGCTCCGACCCTGATCTAGCATTGACATGCTCCAGACTTTTATTCCTTTCTTTTTTCTTTCTTTTATCCATCCATCTTCTCGGATCTAGAGACTTCACGCATACGCTATGGCTGTGGACTTCAAAACTTAATGGGAGGAGACGCTCCCAGTCCCCGCGGTCATTATGTTATAATGTTAATGTTACCTGGCAGACAGTGAAATTTATAGATAAGTATTGAGAGGGTAAATAAAGAGAATAGGGTGGAGACAAGTGAATATAAACTATGAATGTGCACAGCCTCCTTAACTGTTAATGAGAATCTGGAGAGGAGAATGAATAAATAACGTTTATTTTATTACTTAAGCATTTAGTTGACACTTTTATCCAAAGCGACTTACCAATGCCAATCGCAGGGGCCTCTCTCCCTGAAACAACTTGGGGTTACGTACATTGCTCAAGGGCACAGTGATGGCTGCTGGGAATCGAAGCCACAACTTTTGGTAGCCACTGCATGCTAGTTAAGTTCCTTAGACACTACACTACCAACACCCCTTAATCAAAATGAATGAAAGAAATCAAAATCTTACAAAATCAATCAAAATCAATATATCACCTATTTTGGAATTTTACCCGGATACAACAAATGCTATGTTTTGATTGGCTGTTGGGAGTCTTTTTTTTTTTTTTGATTGGCTGGTGAGTGGTTGGATACTTAGATGCACCCGGCCAGAAATCCATTCAGATGCCTGCGCCTCGTCCATTGGTAAGATATGCAGACACCATGGTATGTCTAGTAGGCTAATTTCTCTGCATGAGAAATACAAGGTGTGGTGGGTGAACGTGTGAATGGTTGAAATGCGGGTGTCTCGCACCCATTGCGTGAGACTTGAGAACCCTGGTGTGGAACAATGTGGAATGTTTACATATTTAAACCAAAATGCATTGCCAAATTTCAATACCAGTACACACGCAGTTGTGGCCAAGTTACAGCTACACATTCCGTAGTCTTGGTTACTTTTTTAAGCCTGTAAGTAGTTCTTATCCTGAACTATCTGTCAAAAATAAGCCCCGCCCCCTGAAACGTCATAAATCACGTGTTAGCCACGCCTCTTTTTTATGCAAATTGGCCATGTGGTTTTCGCCACGTGTTGTTTGTTATTGTTATTGTTTTGTGAGTCATGTGACAGTCATGTGACTGGTGTCATACCCCTGGGCGGCCATATTGGATGTAAAGTCATGTGACAGTCATGTGTCTGGTGTCAAACAATGCCACGCCCCCCTTGGCATCCATATTGGATGTAGTGTCATGTGACAATCATGTGTCTGATGTCAAACCCCTGGGCGGCCATATTGGCCCCCAAACCCCCATGTGTGTTTTGTTGTTATTATTATGTGTTATGTGATAAACTTTGTATGAAATGTATAGGAGTGTTAATAGCTGGAAATAAACGTATAGTATGCTACTAGCATAGCCAATAACCTGTTTAGCATGTTGTTAGTGGTTTTGGTTGAAAAATGTGTTAGCTAGACGCTATGCATTGTAATGTAACCTTTATAACTGAAATCATGGTGGTCTTAGGTGACAAAAATTATAGTCTATGATACCCCTACTTTGTAGGGGTGGTGTTTTGTCCGGGCATGTCTCTGAGTGTAGCCTATTGTTTGAGACCCCTTTCATGTGGGGGGTCTGCCTACTACTTAGGTACACTAGTGATGATAACATTGTAAAAGAACTGTATGGTTTGTCAAGAGTTTCTGGTTGGTTTTATGTTCGAATCTAAAATGTATTTCACTCGCATATTTATTCTTCTATTTTTATTGTGTAGCGCCATCCCATGATCTAGCTGGTCACTGTGTTATCAGCCTCGAAACATCTGGTCTCTTGTGCGCTGACGAAAACGATTTGGGAACGACGTTCGGGGGATCTGAATTAGGTGCTGCGACAAGCAGTAAATCTACATCTGGTACAGGGAGAATCGGGAGAATCGGGAGAATTCCCGGTGGCCCGCTTCACTTTTGGGCCGGTCGAGGGAAAAATATTGGCATTTGTCACGTTAATCTATCTTCTCTTAAAGTTGGCTACACATGTTCGCATTCTATGCCTAACACCGCAGCCTCTGCATGGGTTGTTCTCCCCTCCCAAGAAGAGTCACGTTCGCATTCTATGCCTAACACCGCAGCCTCTGCATGGGTTGTTCTCCCCTCCCAAGAAGAGTTAATTGGTTGGGTCCATATAGCCCGTCTTTCCTAAAAAGTTTTCTCAGATATACCAGCCGGGCCGGTCCTACCGTAGTGATAAGCGTCAGGGAGGATGGATGGTAGAAAGATGCCATGAGGGACTGAAAAGGCCAGGTAAAAAAGACGAAGAGTATTGGAGTGAAATGCTGCCAAATGTGCCATGTTTCCAATGTTCATGTTTTTGAAGAGGACAGACATAAGTGGCAACTGGTAAAGAGAGATAGCCATGATTATAACATCGTAATTGGGCTAATAACCTACTGGACGTTGTAGCGTTGTCAACCTATTCGCAAGTAACATAATGAATTAAAAAATTAGCATTTTGGTATCATCCAATATGGCTATTCATAGACTTTGCAAATATTATGCAAATATTGATAACAAAACTCAAGCTTGATCTGTGTATGCAGTAACCTATAGGCCTAAAAACAAAAGTATCCTGAGCAGCAGATCAGCCCCGCAATGATGAGCCCGAAATGAACTATGACTATAGGGACAAGTAGAAAGGATAATAGAGTTAACCATATGAATTAAAGTTATTTTATGGAAGAAAGAACAGTAGGCTATGACAACAGTAGGCTGCATGATCAACCTATATGGCTTGTTTGCTCAGAAGTGGGTGTAGTAAAGGAGAAAATCACCAAACAACAACATGATAGCTGACCCATGCAGAAAAAACATGTAAACAATACAGTAGTTCAATATGCCTCTTAGTGGAATTGTGGGATACATTTCAAATGCTTTATTTCTTCCTTCCTGTTTTTGTTAACTTATCAACCTATCCTTGTGGAATAGTGGAATATTAGCCTATAATAAAAACTACAGGCTAGTAAGAGCTGAAATGATGCCTTTTTAATCCAATTTCCACCACCACTAAAAAAGGGGGCCGGTCTTGGGCCTGAAACTTCTGGGCTGAAAAGTGGCCCCACTCCGGCCCTGTACAGAACCCTTACCATCTTACGACCATGTCTATTGGAAGGATACTAAGAAGAGACGTTATAACGATTCTGAAGATCTAGCCATAACTGCGAGCCCTGCTAAGCATTTTACTGGGGTAACGCGAGTGATACGGGGTAAGTTGATATTTCCCAATAGTTCATTCTTTCCCCTCTTGATAAAACAGCTGTTGTTACGGGTATGTTTATAACTGTGACACCCACTTTGGGGTAGAGTGTTGGTCTAAATCATTACCGGTGACCATTTGGAGATCTCTGTAATTTTAATGTCTAGTTGTTTTATTCTCCATACATGTATGCCTTCTAAGTGTAGCATGGTAGCATAATGTGTTTGCGGTCATTTCATTTGCAGAAAACGACGCGCACGATGACTTGATAGGTCTTGGAAACGCATCTATCAACAGGGGGAATACACATTCAAAGGACTATCAAACTAATGTTAATACTCAATCAAAGGACATTAACCGTGTGGATTTATGGAGTGATACTATACTAAAAAAACTGGATGTCAAACAATTTCCTCCAGTTGAATTCTGACAAAACAGAAGTCCTCATCATTGGATCCCGGCACATAGTGAAACAAATGATACCATCCTTAGGTCCCTTTCAATTTTTAGACTGTGTAAAACCTGTTGCAAAGAATCTTGGTGTCTGGTTTGACAATAATTTAAGCTTTGAACGTCACATCACAAAGCTCATACAGTCTTGTTTCTATCACCTCAGAAATATTTCCAAGATTAGTTCCATCTTAACTTTTAAAGACACTGAGACCATTATGCATGCATTTATTTCTTCACGCCTGGATTACTGCAATAGTCTTTTTTCTTGTCTGAACCAAAAATCTATAAAGAGACTTCAAACTGTTCAGAATTCAGCTGCCCGGCTTCTTACTAAGACAAAGTACTAAGCCATTACTCCTGTTTTAGCCTCACTGCACTGGCTCCCAGTAAGCTTTAGAATTGATTTTAAGATTCTTCTGATTACTTTTAAAGTTCTACATGGCCTGTCTCCCAACTACATATCTGATCTCCTAGTACCTTATACACCTGTGCGTACTTTAAGATCATTTGGTAGTGGTTTCCTAACTATTCCTAAGGTCAATCTCAAAACTAAAGGGGTGAGAGCATTTAGTGTCAGGGCACCTAGGCTCTGGAATGACCTGCCTGATGAAATCAGGTCAGCCAAGTCTGTATGCTCTTTTAAATCCCTCCTTAAAACACATCTTTACAAGCAAGCCTTCCTTAGTTTTGTTTAAGTAATATACTTAATTTTGTGTTAAGTTTATTAAGTTTTATTTCAGTGTTACGTTTTATTTCAGTAAGTTTTATTTCAGTAAGTTTTATTTCAGTGTCAAGTTTTATCTCAGTAAGTTTTATTTCAGTGTCAAGTTTTATTTCAGTAACTTTTATTTCAGAGTCAAGTTTTATTTCAGTATCCTAAGTTTTATTTCAGTGTCAAGTTTTATTTCAGTAAGTTTTATTTCAGTGTCAAGTTTTATTTCAGTAACTTTTATTTCAGTGTCAAGTTTTATTTCAGTATCCTAAGTTTTATTTCAGTGTCAAGTTTTATTTCAGTAAGTTTTATTTCAGTGCAAGTTTATTTTCCTTTTTCAAATATATGTTAAGTTCTAATTGAATTAGTATATATTATCTGATTGTTATATTATTATGTCTTATTTGCATTTTCATATATGTTGATATTGTACTGCACTTTGTAACTTTGTTCTGAAAAGTGCTATATAAATAAAGATTATTATTATTATTATTATTATTTTACAGAACTCGATTTTGACGACCTATCTGACGCGACTTTACTGGAGGCTGCGGATGCTGTCGACCCGTGTGAACTACATGAAAGGTCAGATTCGTTGAATGTTTCTGAACCTGGGGGTGGCTGGGCCCTCTGCAGATTTAGCAGTGTGTGATGTAAACACAGTTCGCTATAATTACACAGATGTAGAATCAGCATTGGATAGTGTTGAGCTGAGACTAAATTATGCTAGATCTGTGGCTCGTAGAGATAAAAAAATTGAGGCTGTTATCGATGGCATACTGAAATGAAATGTGACTTTAATGATGATCTGAATGGTGTTTAACCTCAGTGTGATAGATTGTTTATAAGGTTCATGTTTATTTTTTCTTTGTTGTTGTTGTTTTTTACGGCTATAATTGTGGAAGAGTAGTAAACATGTGTAATATAGTTTAAATTTGCTGAGTAATCAGTGAGTAGTCATGCCCCCGCCGTAATAAGCGTAATAGAAATGACAGTGGGTGCAATGATATTGAACCGCCTGATAAACGTACCAGAGATGATCAGACAGATTGTGTTTTTTTTTTATTTATTTTTTTATTTAGCACTTGTAAAAAGACAGAATCAGAGAAGAAACAAAGAAAGTAAATCAGTGCAGGAAGAGGCAGTAAGCCCAGACTGGCTTATATGAGGCCTCCACCTAAAAAAGTAACATAACACCAAGAGCCACAAAAAATATCTAAACAATATAAATTAAAAGAAAAAGAAAGAAAAAGTATGAACAAACAGTGTAAGCACTACAGTAAAAGAAACTACAATGACAGAAGTCTTCAGGAGAACCAGCTATAGACCAGCAATTAAATTAGCCTTTAGGCATCCTTTAAAATGAATAGTAGTAAAACATTTCAAGGCCAGATGTGAAAGTTTTTTCAATATTTTAGCACCCCTATAACGTATGGAAAATTGAGCTTGACATGTTTTAAGTTGAAGAGGGTGAAAATCATTAGCTTGCATCGTTACATATGAGTGAACCTGTGAATTAGTTTTAAAATAGCACTTAAAGTGCTCAGGAATCTTTCCATTACAATTATATATTTCATAAATAAAAACACAGGTTTGAAGTACATTAATATCATTCACAGTAAGGATTTTCAATTCTTTAAATAACGGAGTAGATGCAGCACACCATTTAGAACAGGTTGCAATTCTAACAAAACGCTTTTGAATGACCAGTAATTTCTTAATAGTGGAAGGAAAAGTACTTGCCCACACTAAATTACAATATGAAAGGTATGGATAAATTAAACTATAATAAAGAGTGAGGAGGCAATTTCTAGAGACAAGATGACTAACCCTCCTAATTATCCCAATTGATTTATTTACTTTTTTGCTAACACAGTCTACTTGATCCTTCCATTTTAAGGTTTCATTAACAATAACTCCCAAGAATCTGGTTGATGAAACTTGCGGTATCTCTGTAGACTCAATTTTAATTTTACATATGTCATTAGGGTATAATTTTTTACCTCCAAAAATGATGAAATTAGATTTTTTAAGATTTAAAGATAGTTTATTTAATTTGAACCAAGTGGCATATGCAGATAAGCCAGCATTTGCCTCTTTCATTAAAACACTGAAATTTGAATGTGAAAGAATCAAGGTAGTATCATCTGCAAACATAATAGGAGAAAGAAGGTTAGAAACAATGGCCAAATCATTAATATAAATAAGAAATAATAAAGGTCCCAGGATAGAACCCTGTGGAACACCACAGGGTAATCCAGCCATGTTGGAATTGCAACCCTTTACACAGACAAACTGTTTTCGATCAGATAAATAGTTACTCAGCCACTTATATGTAAGATCATGAAAGCCATATTTATGCAGTTTTTCCAATAAAATAGAATGGTTAACAGTATCAAATGCCTTTGACAAGTCTATACAAATACTACAAATATATTCATTTTTGGTTTGAGCCAAGGTAACCTTGTCTATCAAGTGAAGATGTGCCATGTAAATTCAATGATTTTTTTGTCAATATTGGGCAGGAATTGGCAAATAAAATCTCTGATTGCAATGGGAGTCCCTTGGACTTTATTTCAAAGATATATCAAAGGATTTCTTCTTTTAAGCCCCCTGACCTTGAGGAAATCAGTGAAATAATTGACAAGCTAACAACTTCATCAGCGGGTCATGATGGTATTCCAACTTTTCTTGTCAAGGAGGTAAAACAAAAAAATACTACAACCACTTGTCCACATTTTCTCCTTGTCCCTGAAAACAGGCATTGTGCCTCAGGACTTAAAGATTGCCGAGGTTATTCCCTTGTATAAAACAGATGATCCTTGTTGCTTTAATAACTATAGACCAATATCAATTCTGCCTTGTTTCTCAAAAGTACTGGAAAAACTGATTTACAGGAGGATTATCCTCCATTTAGATTCTAATGAAATTCTGTATAAACACCAATATGGTTTTCGAAAAATCATTGAATTTACATGGCACATCTTCACTTGATAGACAAGGTTACCTTGGCTCAAACCAAAAATGAATATATTTGTAGTATTTGTATAGACTTGTCAAAGGCATTTGATACTGTTAACCATTCTATTTTATTGGAAAAACTGCATAAATATGGCTTTCATGATCTTACATATAAGTGGCTGAGTAACTATTTATCTGATCGAAAACAGTTTGTCTGTGTAAAGGGTTGCAATTCCAACATGGCTGGATTACCCTGTGGTGTTCCACAGGGTTCTATCCTGGGACCTTTATTATTTCTTATTTATATTAATGATTTGGCCATTGTTTCTAACCTTCTTTCTCCTATTATGTTTGCAGATGATACTACCTTGATTCTTTCACATTCAAATTTCAGTGTTTTAATGAAAGAGGCAAATGCTGGCTTATCTGCATATGCCACTTGGTTCAAATTAAATAAACTATCTTTAAATCTTAAAAAATCTAATTTCATCATTTTTGGAGGTAAAAAATTATACCCTAATGACATATGTAAAATTAAAATTGAGTCTACAGAGATACCGCAAGTTTCATCAACCAGATTCTTGGGAGTTATTGTTAATGAAACCTTAAAATGGAAGGATCAAGTAGACTGTGTTAGCAAAAAAGTAAATAAATCAATTGGGATAATTAGGAGGGTTAGTCATCTTGTCTCTAGAAATTGCCTCCTCACTCTTTATTATAGTTTAATTTATCCACACCTTTCATATTGTAATTTAGTGTGGGCAAGTACTTTTCCTTCCACTATTAAGAAATTACTGGTCATTCAAAAGCGTTTTGTTAGAATTGCAACCTGTTCTAAATGGTGTGCTGCATCTACTCCGTTATTTAAAGAATTGAAAATCCTTACTGTGAATGATATTAATGTACTTCAAACCTGTGTTTTTATTTATGAAATATATAATTGTAATGGAAAGATTCCTGAGCACTTTAAGTGCTATTTTAAAACTAATTCACAGGTTCACTCATATGTAACGATGCAAGCTAATGATTTTCACCCTCTTCAACTTAAAACATGTCAAGCTCAATTTTCCATACGTTATAGGGGTGCTAAAATATTGAAAAAACTTTCACATCTGGCCTTGAAATGTTTTACTACTATTCATTTTAAAGGATGCCTAAAGGCTAATTTAATTGCTGGTCTATAGCTGGTTCTCCTGAAGACTTCTGTCATTGTAGTTTCTTTTACTGTAGTGCTTACACTGTTTGTTCATACTTTTTCTTTCTTTTTCTTTTAATTTATATTGTTTAGATATTTTTTGTGGCTCTTGGTGTTATGTTACTTTTTTAGGTGGAGGCCTCATATAAGCCAGTCTGGGCTTACTGCCTCTTCCTGCACTGATTTACTTTCTTTGTTTCTTCTCTGATTCTGTCTTTTTACAAGTGCTAAATAAAAAAAAATAAAAAAAAAACACAATCTGTCTGATCATCTCTGGTACGTTTATCAGGCGGTTCAATATCATTGCACCCACTGTCATTTCTATTACGCTTATTACGGCGGGGGCATGACTACTCACTGATTACTCAGCAAATTTAAACTATATTACACATGTTTACTACTCTTCCACAATTATAGCCGTAAAAAACAACAACAACAAAGAAAAAATAAACATGAACCTTATAAACAATCTATCACACTGAGGTTAAACACCATTCAGATCATCATTAAAGTCACATTTCATTTCAGTATGCCATCGATAACAGCCTCAATTTTTTTATCTCTACGAGCCACAGATCTAGCATAATTTAGTCTCAGCTCAACACTATCCAATGCTGATTCTACATCTGTGTAATTATAGCGAACTGTGTTTACATCACACACTGCTAAATCTGCAGAGGGCCCAGCCACCCCCAGGTTCAGAAACATTCAACGAATCTGACCTTTCATGTAGTTCACACGGGTCGACAGCATCCGCAGCCTCCAGTAAAGTCGCGTCAGATAGGTCGTCAAAATCGAGTTCTGTAAAATAATAATAATAATAATAATCTTTATTTATATAGCACTTTTCAGAACAAAGTTACAAAGTGCAGTACAATATCAACATATATGAAAATGCAAATAAGACATAATAATATAACAATCAGATAATATATACTAATTCAATTAGAACTTAACATATATTTGAAAAAGGAAAATAAACTTGCACTGAAATAAAACTTACTGAAATAAAACTTGACACTGAAATAAAACTTAGGATACTGAAATAAAACTTGACACTGAAATAAAAGTTACTGAAATAAAACTTGACACTGAAATAAAACTTACTGAAATAAAACTTGACACTGAAATAAAACTTAGGATACTGAAATAAAACTTGACTCTGAAATAAAAGTTACTGAAATAAAACTTGACACTGAAATAAAACTTACTGAGATAAAACTTGACACTGAAATAAAACTTACTGAAATAAAACTTACTGAAATAAAACGTAACACTGAAATAAAACTTAATAAACTTAACACAAAATTAAGTATATTACTTAAACAAAACTAAGGAAGGCTTGCTTGTAAAGATGTGTTTTAAGGAGGGATTTAAAAGAGCATACAGACTTGGCTGACCTGATTTCATCAGGCAGGTCATTCCAGAGCCTAGGTGCCCTGACACTAAATGCTCTCACCCCTTTAGTTTTGAGATTGACCTTAGGAATAGTTAGGAAACCACTACCAAATGATCTTAAAGTACGCACAGGTGTATAAGGTACTAGGAGATCAGATATGTAGTTGGGAGACAGGCCATGTAGAACTTTAAAAGTAATCAGAAGAATCTTAAAATCAATTCTAAAGCTTACTGGGAGCCAGTGCAGTGAGGCTAAAACAGGAGTAATGGCTTAGTACTTTGTCTTAGTAAGAAGCCGGGCAGCTGAATTCTGAACAGTTTGAAGTCTCTTTATAGATTTTTGGTTCAGACAAGAAAAAAGACTATTGCAGTAATCCAGGCGTGAAGAAATAAATGCATGCATAATGGTCTCAGTGTCTTTAAAAGTTAAGATGGAACTAATCTTGGAAATATTTCTGAGGTGATAGAAACAAGACTGTATGAGCTTTGTGATGTGACGTTCAAAGCTTAAATTATTGTCAAACCAGACACCAAGATTCTTTGCAACAGGTTTTACACAGTCTAAAAATTGAAAGGGACCTAAGGATGGTATCATTTGTTTCACTATGTGCCGGGATCCAATGATGAGGACTTCTGTTTTGTCAGAATTCAACTGGAGGAAATTGTTTGACATCCAGTTTTTTTAGTATAGTATCACTCCATAAATCCACACGGTTAATGTCCTTTGATTGAGTATTAACATTAGTTTGATAGTCCTTTGAATGTGTATTCCCCCTGTTGATAGATGCGTTTCCAAGACCTATCAAGTCATCGTGCGCGTCGTATTCTGCAAATGAAATGACCGCAAACACATTATGCTACCATGCTACACTTAGAAGGCATACATGTATGGAGAATAAAACAACTAGACATTAAAATTACAGAGATCTCCAAATGGTCACCGGTAATGATTTAGACCAACACTCTACCCCAAAGTGGGTGTCACAGTTATAAACATACCCGTAACAACAGCTGTTTTATCAAGAGGGGAAAGAATGAACTATTGGGAAATATCAACTTACCCCGTATCACTCGCGTTACCCCAGTAAAATGCTTAGCAGGGCTCGCAGTTATGGCTAGATCTTCAGAATCGTTATAACGTCTCTTCTTAGTATCCTTCCAATAGACATGGTCGTAAGATGGTAAGGGTTCTGTACAGGGCCGGAGTGGGGCCACTTTTCAGCCCAGAAGTTTCAGGCCCAAGACCGGCCCCCTTTTTTAGTGGTGGTGGAAATTGGATTAAAAAGGCATCATTTCAGCTCTTACTAGCCTGTAGTTTTTATTATAGGCTAATATTCCACTATTCCACAAGGATAGGTTGATAAGTTAACAAAAACAGGAAGGAAGAAATAAAGCATTTGAAATGTATCCCACAATTCCACTAAGAGGCATATTGAACTACTGTATTGTTTACATGTTTTTTCTGCATGGGTCAGCTATCATGTTGTTGTTTGGTGATTTTCTCCTTTACTACACCCACTTCTGAGCAAACAAGCCATATAGGTTGATCATGCAGCCTACTGTTGTCATAGCCTACTGTTCTTTCTTCCATAAAATAACTTTAATTCATATGGTTAACTCTATTATCCTTTCTACTTGTCCCTATAGTCATAGTTCATTTCGGGCTCATCATTGCGGGGCTGATCTGCTGCTCAGGATACTTTTGTTTTTAGGCCTATAGGTTACTGCATACACAGATCAAGCTTGAGTTTTGTTATTAATATTTGCATAATATTTGCAAAGTCTATGAATAGCCATATTGGATGATACCAAAATGCTAATATTTTAATTCATTATGTTACTTGCGAATAGGTTGACAACGCTACAACGTCCAGTAGGTTATTAGCCCAATTACGATGTTATAATCATGGCTATCTCTCTTTACCAGTTGCAACTTATGTCTGTCCTCTTCAAAAACATGAACATTGGAAACATGGCACATTTGGCAGCATTTCACTACAATACTCTTCGTCTTTTTTACCTGGCCTTTTCAGTCCCTCATGGCATCTTTCTACCATCCATCCTCCCTGACGCTTATCACTACGGTAGGACCGGCCCGGCTGGTATATCTGAGAAAACTTTTTAGGAAAGACGGGCTATATGGACCCAACCAATTAACTCTTCTTGGGAGGGGAGAACAACCCATGCAGAGGCTGCGGTGTTAGGCATAGAATGCGAACGTGACTCTTCTTGGGAGGGGAGAACAACCCATGCAGAGGCTGCGGTGTTAGGCATAGAATGCGAACATGTGTAGCCAACTTTAAGAGAAGATAGATTAACGTGACAAATGCCAATATTTTTCCCTCGACCGGCCCAAAAGTGAAGCGGGCCACCGGGAATTCTCCCGATTCTCCCGATTCTCCCTGTACCAGATGTAGATTTACTGCTTGTCGCAGCACCTAATTCAGATCCCCCGAACGTCCTTCCCAAATCGTTTTCGTCAGCGCACAAGAGACCAGATGTTTCGAGGCTGATAACACAGTGACCAGCTAGATCATGGGATGGCGCTACACAATAAAAATAGAAGAATAAATATGCGAGTGAAATACATTTTAGATTCGAACATAAAACCAACCAGAAACTCTTGACAAACCATACAGTTCTTTTACAATGTTATCATCACTAGTGTACCTAAGTAGTAGGCAGACCCCCCACATGAAAGGGGTCTCAAACAATAGGCTACACTCAGAGACATGCCCGGACAAAACACCACCCCTACAAAGTAGGGGGATCATAGACTATAATTTTTGTCACCTAAGACCACCATGATTTCAGTTATAAAGGTTACATTACAATGCATAGCGTCTAGCTAACACATTTTTCAACCAAAACCACTAACAACATGCTAAACAGGTTATTGGCTATGCTAGTAGCATACTATACGTTTATTTCCAGCTATTAACACTCCTATACATTTCATACAAAGTTTATCACATAACACATAATAATAACAACAAAACACACATGGGGGTTTGGGGGCCAATATGGCCGCCCAGGGGTTTGACATCAGACACATGATTGTCACATGACACTACATCCAATATGGATGCCAAGGGGGGCGTGGCATTGTTTGACACCAGACACATGACTGTCACATGACTTTACATCCAATATGGCCGCCCAGGGGTATGACACCAGTCACATGACTGTCACATGACTCACAAAACAATAACAATAACAAACAACACGTGGCGAAAACCACATGGCCAATTTGCATAAAAAAGAGGCGTGGCTAACACGTGATTTATGACGTTTCAGGGGGCGGGGCTTATTTTTGACAGATAGTTCAGGATAAGAACTACTCCTGTAAACTCATCCGCTTATCTGTTAAGTGATTCATGCAGCCATGTTGACCTCCAGAGCGACTCTCCCTGTTGCCCAACCGTACCCTGCCCTGGCAAGACTGGTAGACTGGCATCCCATCCCAGCGCTCCCCCGCTGGCACCGTCTGTGGCCTGACATCCTGGCATCCTCCCTCACCCAGCGCAAGGTTGGCGGATTAAATTTTAACATGACTAAGTACGCATGAGTCATATCCTCTGTTTACCTAGAGACCACGAGCAGGCCTGAACTACTGAACCAGCAGTAAACTAGTTCAGCACAGGGAGGATGAGAAAAAGGGAGGAAGAGAGAGAGAAAGAGGGAGAGAGAGAGAAAGATGGAGTGAGAGGGAGAGGGAGGGATGGAGAGAGAGAGAAAGATGGAGTGAGAGGGAGAAAAGAGGGAGAGAGAGAGAGAAAGATGGAGTGAGAGGGAGAGGGAGGGAGGGAGAGAGAGAAAGAGGGATAGAGAGAGGAGGGGGAGAGAGAGAAAGATGGAGAGAGAGCGAGCGAGAGGAAGAGGGTGGAAGAGAGAAAGGTAAAGCACTGTCAAAAGAATCCACTAGCTGAACAACTCAACTGAAGAGAGAGAGAGAGAGAGAGAGAGAGAGAGAGAGAGAGAGAGAGTGAGTCCCAAAAACATGGTGCCAATGTCTGTGAATTATTAAACAGACCGATAAGATTTATCTGGGTAACCACAGGAACAAAAAAGAAGTCTTTCTCAACAATGTTTTTTTCTTTCTGTTTTCTTTGCTCAAGGTAATTACTGTCTACTTTTGCACATAATAGAGGTGTACCAGTTTTATTGTTTTGCTTTTAACTGTGATAACATCTTTCTCTTCAAACGACGTGGCTGTCATTCGTTGAGAACGTTCTGCTCTGGTGTATCAACAAAGCACAGTGCTACAGGGAGACAAAGATTTGCTTTCGGTTAACACCGATAAATGCACCCAGTGAAAACAAATGGGAATCCGGTAGCGGCTAATGCACCTCCAACCCTGTTTAGACTGTTTAGCTTAGTCCATGTGAGCATCCCTTTCCAATCGGCCTTTGTTTGCGCCCAGGCATTGAAGCAGAAAAGGCAGCCTTTTAATTCCATCTGACGTGAGCTGGTCTTAGCCCATGCAGATAAGGCCCATAGTGTCTTTCCCTTCTTTGTTTAGTGAACACCAAATATTGTATTTTTGTCATTGGTGGATGTCAGCTAAACAGCGACACGTGTAACCAATACAAACAATAGTCATCAATTGCTAAGGAGGAATGGGGAACAAACCCATCGCTGTGAAGCATTGTTACTTAATGGCTTTTTTTTCTTTTCTGCAGACAAAACGTTGTTACATAAGGCTCATAAACAACAACCCTGTGACATGCCGGTGGCTCAGACTTACTGACAAGCCATTCATAAGGGGAGTGGTGGTGTGTTCTTCACAGGGACATGTTACATTCCTCATGACAGAGCTTTTTGGACCTTTGCAGTTGCCGTCCAGAGGCCCTGACCCTGGCTGAGGAGGTACACTCTGTACTGTGGTCACATTCCAGAGGTGAGGGGTTCAAAGGGCACAGGTGTGAGATACACACACACACACACACACACATGCACACACACCATTGAGTCTTCTCGACTAAAGAGGAGTCAATGACAGATAGAGTAGAGATGTTTCATCACACTGCAATAGTGATGGGTGGCTGTCGTAAAGTTATGGCAACCCTTTGGCCAGTGGGCTTTTTGCTCCAAAGTGTGACTGTGTGCAGAGTGGACATATTTGCTCTGAAGTGTGGACATATTTTTCTTCTCACCTCTCACCCCAAAATAAGTGTTTTGTGCGTGTGATATTTTTTGTTAAAGCAACACTGTGTATAGAGCAGACGATGTGCTGTTTTAAGTGTATAAGTTTATAATGCGCTATTTTCATATCCTTCAACTTATTTTGATAGAAAAATAACCACATGAAAGGAAAATAAAAACAGCACCCGATACCTGATATCTAGAAGTAAACAAGGAAACTAGGGAACAAGTTAAGATGCAAACAAGGAAGCTACTTCACTCAGTGCCAGCTGGGCTTTTGTGGCTGCTTACAAGGCAAGTCTGTTGGCTGTCAGCCCATTACTTCACTATGTTCAGACACACGCACACACACACACACACACACACACACACACGCTCACACACACATGCTCCTCATTGACAGTATAAGCTTGTGAGTTATTATCTGTTTACTTTGCTCTTTTGTCAGCCTCCCAAGGCTTCCATATGGAGACCAGGCAGTTGCCAAAGCCACATGACAATTCAGCCCATACAGCTTATAATATTCATTTGTGTCCTTCCGATGCTGCTGGCCTTTCAGGTGAGGTCACCATCAGGGTGAGGTGATGTGCTAGTGGTGTGCTAGTGGTTATTGTCAATGGCTTCCTTTGTTGTTTTGTTTTTTGTTTTTCTCCTCACGAAAAGCTCTTTGGGAAAAGCACCTGCTCTGTAGACTGCCATGCCAACATGTTGTTTGGCCTTGTTTGTGTGTTTAGTTGTGTGTCGTGTGTTTGTGTGTATGTGTGTGTGCGCGCGCATGTGTGTGTGTGTGTGTGTGTATTTCTGTATCTGTGCATGCTTGCATGTGTGCCTGTGGTGTGTGTGTGTGTGTGTGTGTGTGTGTGTGTTTGTGTATGTGTGCATGTTTGTGTGTGTGCCTGTGGTGTGTGTGTGTGTGTGTGTGTGTGTGTGTGTGTGTGTGTGTGTGTGTATGTGTGCCTGTGTGTGGGGGAGTAAGAGGCTCAGTCCAGAGCAGCAGCATGGGGTTTTATGGAGCATGACAGAAGTAAATCATAGACCAGTGTCCCCAGTCTGTTCACCAACCTGCTCCAGCACAGGCCCTCACACCCAGGTCTGGCCCCCAGCCATGGAGCTCAGGCGCTGGGGGAGACTGATGTCAGAGCCCCTGGTCTCTGTGAAATATTAAGGGAAAGGCATTCATAGTTGCTGAGAAAAATGAATCAATGTGTGTATGAGTTCATTATTGTTCTCTGTCATGTGGTAAAGTGTTTTTCAATGGAATTTGATTGTGAAATTATAGTGACCGCCCCCCCCCCCCTTCTTTTTCTTTCAACAAATCTGTCTCGATCTTGCTCACTCCCTCTCGCTCTCTCTTCTCTTCAATTTCTCTCTCTTATTTCCCTCCTGCCCAGCTGTGTGTGTGTGTGTGTGTGTGTGAGAGAGAGAGAGAGAGAGAGAGAGAGAGAGAGTGAGAGAGAGAGAGTGTCTGAGCCATGCTTCACGGGCATGCCGTGCTTATTTACTTCTGTGATGGTGAGTATGTCTAGTCGGCTGAGGCTCATCCATTAATAATCAGATTGATGAAGATGTCAAATTACCCTCTCTGATCTCATCACCCTTAATCTTTTAGTCTTTTTTCCACCAAAAAACACCCTGACCTAATTTTTCATCATGGAAAAAAGAAGGCATTTATTGAGGCTTACAGTCTGAGACATTTTTTTTGATGATATTGGATAAAGGAGGACATGAGAATCTCATTCCAAGTATCTCATTCCAAGTGAGGTCACAGAATCTGCCTAAACTGGAATGTACAGAGACAGCAGATCGTGCTGCAAAGTCTTGATCGCACAGCATGACTGTTTCAAAAATTATAATTTGTTGTTTTTTTTTCTTAAATCAATCTGAGGCTGCCAAACAGCACAGTGCTGAGAGAGGATGAGTCACGGTAGCTGTGCTTGAGTTCAGATTTGGGTTAATGCCTCATCCTCCCCAGGTGGTGTTTACACCCCCCCCACACACACACACACACACACACACACACCCTCATCTTCCTCAGCCCCACCTCTCCAGAGAAGCTTGTGCTGCGGTGAAGAGTGCTGAAGAAAGGCGCTAACGCTAGTGTTGCTTGCGTCATAGCTTCAGCTGTGCGCACTGCCACAGCAGGCTGCTCCTTCCTCTTTCCTCTTGTCGCTGGTTAGGCTCATTATCATGGTAATTGCTAGCAGAGATCTCACACTGAGGCGGAGGAGACTGGAAAGCCCACACCCCCCAAACCACCCAGTCACCCAAACCGCACTGGTGCGGTTGAACACGCAAGACACAGCAAGTTTTAGACGCAAGGAA
Organism: Alosa pseudoharengus; assembly: GCF_046254945.1. Lineage (NCBI taxonomy): Eukaryota > Metazoa > Chordata > Actinopteri > Clupeiformes > Clupeidae > Alosa > Alosa pseudoharengus. The sequence goes on along the minus strand of NW_027468689.1, from coordinate 22,565,534 downwards.
AGCTGCAGGGTTCAAAAGGTCATCGATGTTTCCTGTCTGTGAGGGCTATGGAGACACAATGCATGTTGGGTGTTCTGCTCGAGATACAGTGCATGCTGGGTATTCCTCTCCATGTGTATTCGATGCTCAATAAATTGTATTACATGGTTGATTGTTTAATGTAATACCACTTGCAAAATGATTGGTCATTGTGTATGTGTTTGTCTTTGATTATTATGACCGCCGCGCAGCGAAGCGGGGTACATGAAACTTGGTGGGCATGTAACCCCACATGGATAGCATGGAACCAATCGTTTTTCGTTTTGATCTGTAGCCCCCCCGCTGGACTGGACCCCCCGAAAGGAGGGTAGGGCAGACACAGTTTTCTGTGAATATCTCGAAAACCGTAGGGTTTAGGAGGACCATTTTTTTTTTTTATGTTGATCTCAAGGGGCCATGTCAACCCATTCCATAACCACTCATTTCATGTATAGTGCCACCTAGTTAAACACAAAAAAGTAAAAATGAGGTGTTGTAATTGAAGGTATCTGTGACCTAACAAAGTCAAAACTGTACAAAATTGGAAGTGTAGGATCATTATGACACCCTCTGTATGCACGCCAAGTTTCGTGGAATTCCGTTCATGGGGGGCCACACAATAAATTCATTTATGTTACTATACACCAACTGGCCTGTAGGTGGCCGGAGACAGTTTTCTGTGAATATCTCGATAACCGTAGGGCCTAGGAGGTCCACCTTTTTTTATGTATGTTGGTCTTAAGGGGGCATGTCAACCCATCCCATTACCACTTATTTTATGTATAGCGCCACCTAGTTAAAAATGAAAAAGCAAAAAATTAGGTGTTTTCATCACAATATCTCTGGCTGACAAGGTCAAAACTGCACGAAATTAAAAGTGTAGGATCATTATGACACCCTCCGAATGCATGCCAAGTTTTGTGTACTTTCGTTCATGGGGGGCCTTACAATAAAATAATTTATGTGTACATTTAGTGACGTACACCAACAAGGATTCCCGGGACACTGAAAGACCGGGGTACACAAAACTTGGTGGGCATGTACCCCCACATGGATAGCATGGAACCGACATTTTTTGTTTTGATCTGTAGCCCCCCCCCGCTGGACTGGACCCCCCGAAAGGAGGGTAGGGCAGACACAGTTCTCTGTGAATATCTTGAGAACTGTAGGGCCTAGGATGACCATTTTTTTCTGTATGTTTGCCTCCAGGGGTCATGTTAACCCATTTCATGTGCACACATGTGCACAGATACACACACACACACACATACATTCACAGTAATCATACGTATGACACATACTCACACAGTAGACATATGTACGCTTGCATGCACAGGCACATACGCAGGCACAAACACAAGCACGCACGCACACACACACACACACACACACTCACACACACACACACACACATAACATAAACATAACACAAACAATCAAGAATTTCTCAGAATTATAAACAGGCAAGATGGAGGTGGGGTTGTATAAAATGAATTTTACATGTGAAATCTATGAACTAATCATGTTTTGGTACTTGTTGTCTAGCAGATACCAGTGAGAATTGAGTGTGGATAATGCAATTTAGTGAGACAGTTAGAATCATATAGGCCTTTCAGCGTGATTTCTTTTTGTGGAAAAAATGTGCTGGACTGGGCGGCGGTCATATTTTGTACCGCTCTGCGGTACATCTAGTTTTATATTTTTTACACTTGTTGAATAAGGCAAAAATCTCTTCTAAGGCAAAAAGAACATGATGTAAGAACAGAGAGAGAGATGGACAAATTCAAAGAGATGGATAACTGGAGAGAGAGAGGGAGAGAGAGAGAGAAAGAGAGAGAGAGAGAGGAGTTCTCCATGTGGCCGCCATACTTAGCCCTCTCACCAAAGATTGATTAAGGGGCGTTGCGTTCTCACATCTTGCATCAAAAGGAGGTTTGGGTTTCAGCTGTAAACCTAAAGCATATGATGGCTATAAGCGATGTAACCAACCCCCCCCCCCCACACACACACACACACACACACACACACACAATGTAACTTCTCTTAGTTAGCAGATGTCTGCCATCAAGGGTCAGCTTTAAAAGAGGTCTAAAACATCTGCATATACATGCATTCAAACGGATACACTTTAATCACAATCACAACCCTGAGGAGTCTAACACACTTTAATCCGACACGCCCGCACTGGGGGTGCGCGTGCACACACACACACACACACACACACACACACACACACACACACACACACTTTTAACACTGTGTTATTGTCTACATTAGCTTGCCCTGATGGTGACAGCAAACTGTTAATGCGAAGAAGGTTTTTGTCCACAGAATTAGCAGGAAATCTCTAGAATTAGCAGGACTCTCCAGCCTAGGGGAGTTTTTACTTAACTGATTAATGTTTAATTGATTATTAAAACAAAACTAAATTCAATTATTCAAAGTTAGCTCTACGGGTTTGGTGAGACTGAAAGAAAACCATTTCCAAACATGCTTGACTGCTCCTTACCAGTGAAGCTCATAAGACTGTGTGGCCTGCAGGACAGCGTGCCTGTGCACGTCAGCGGAGGACGCGGCAGAGGACAACGAGAAAGCAGGAGAATGACAGAAGGGAGTAAGCACAGAAGAAAGAAAAGGAAAGAAAGAAAGAAATGAAGAAAGAAATGAAGAAAGAATGAAAGAAGACACCAATAAAACCATTTCAGGTAAACACAGCCTGCCTGAACCATTGATGGGAATTGATTCCCATCTCACCCAAAGAAAGAAAGAAAGAAAGAAAGAAAGAAAGCAAGAAAAAAAGAAAAACTAAATATCAGCGATGCTTTTGGCTTTCGGCCTGTTCCAGTGGTTTGTTCTTCTTTAAGAACATGACATGTACTCTAGTCTAAATATTTCATTTGAACTCGTCTGTGAGCGTTCAATCAGTGAAATGGGCCAAAGCAGCCACAGTTTTGCCCACACTGCAGGGGAACACAAAGAAAGCCCTGCACCACATACACACACGCACGCACGCACACACACACACACACACACACACACATACACACACGTACATACACACACACACACACTCACAAACAAACACACATACACAAGCCATGTCTGACATTCCTGCTGAGCTGAAGCAGCAGAAACACTGTGTTGTCTCTGCACACTGGCTGTTTACAAATAGCTGCCTCCTCCATAGCTGGTGTCTGACTTCAATTTGATATGATGATTTAGCCGCGCTTGCTAGCTGAGTCACACTTATGCCCGAAGTTCCTGCTGCCCAGAGGCCGAGAAAGGGAGTGAGGGAGGTGAAGAATGACAGAGTGTGTGTGTGTGTGTGTGTGTGTGTGTGAGTGTGTGTGTGTGTATGTGTGTGTGTAATAGAGAGGGAGGGAGACTGAATGTCCTGTGTAGAGAAACAATGCGTTCTTGCTGGCAGAGGCCTGTAGCACTGTACCGAATAGAAGATGGAGGGGGGTAGTGTGTGTGTGAGAGAGAGAGAGAGAGAGAGAGAGAGAGAAAAAGAGAGAGAATTGGAAAGGGAGGGAGGAAGGTACTGTGTGTGTGTTTGTGTGTGTGTGTGTGTGTGTGAGATATCAGCGACCCAGTACATTCTCTTCCTGTTAGGCAGCCTGTTGAGCCGCCGCTCTGGTGGAAAAGTCAACTGCAGACCACTGCAGGGAGTGAGCGCACTTAAAGCTAAAGTCCGCAATTCTGGTGGAAGGGAGCTGATAGAAGGTATTTGAGATCAAACGCTAAGCAAATAACATGTCTCACTGTGCAGCTTCACTCTTGAAGCAACACTCTGATTGGCTGGAAAATGTATGGCTCGACATAAGCCTCTCTGAATTAAACAACATGGAATAACAATCACAGGCCTCTCCTTTAACCATTACAAGCAGCCTGACCAAATTAAACCAATCACAGAATGGTGAGTAGAAATAAGAGGTGTCCTGTCAGAGGACTGAGAGGGGGACAGTCCTAAGGCAGTAATAGCTGTTGATGTTATCTCTTACTAGGTGTATCCACATCTCCCAGTGTGTGTCCAAGGTTAGTATGTGACGTACTAACCTGTACTGCTGGGTTAAAACTGACTAGTTTCAGTTTTCATAAATACCTATACCACTCTCATTGTGTTCAAAATTTATACAAATAGAAGGTTGGTCATGACTAATCTTTCTATCCATGTTTACCATCCAACCCCTAAATATCCATTTGTAACTTTATCTCAAAATCCAAACCGTTTCTAAAAATGAAAAGCAATTGTGTGTGAATAGTTTTAGACTGGCGTGTGGTCTGAAAATTGAGAAATGTTGGGAAATCTGTGGTCTTGGACAAACTAGCCTTTCAAGGTTTTCTAAATATTAGTATATTTTTCTGCAATGTGACCTGACTCATAACAAGGCACCACACCTATTTAGGTACGCAACATTTGAGAAACCCTGACCGGGGTCAAATGACCGTTACATTCTTCATGCTAACCCTTTAACTCCATCTTTTCTGTGCTTCATCTGTTTTAAAACGGCCTTCTATTAATGGACACAGGGGAGATTCAAGGCCTGTAACTCAGATCACCTCTTCGCCTTCAGTCCCAAAGAATGAGTCAGCCACCCAGAGGGGAAAAAAATATTTTCCTTTTCTGTGCCACACAAGAAATAAATCAGCTCGTAATGAGATCTCACCTGTTTCTCGAAATCCTCCTTGAAATAAGACAATAATAAGAATAAGTCAAAAAAAAAGAATTTTAAGATTTGAACTTAAGTTCAATTTAACTAAAGTTGGAGGAAGGAAGGAGGAAGATAGGAAGAAGGCGATTTCTCATATATTCAAATAAAGAATACGAATAAGCGGCTAGAATCTTGATGTTAAACTAAGCTCAATTATGTCTAGGAGTTAAAGTATTGGATTGACAAAGCAGAGACCACCTTTCCTATATGGGCAGGGAAGGTCTCTCTCTTTATGATTTTTCCATCACGTCATACAGCATGTCCCAGCTATATGCAGGAGAGATGAGATTTTGATTGCCCTTCAAAAGGGTCACTGTAAATCTGAAGAGAAGGCCAGAGTGTGTGAGCTAACTGACAATGCAGCTCGGTTAAAGCAGGGAACATTGCTGCACCTGAAGTTATATCACATGCTCAAAGCCATTATATAGATAATTTCGATCTGTTCCTAGATGGTTTCCGGTCGAAACGTCCAAAACTAACGCAGATACTTTGAAATAAAAATGAATTGAGACTTGAAATGAATCGCCTCTACATTTTGTTTGTCCCCAAGTTACCATTAGCTCAATGTTGTTTTCTGTTTTCTGTCATTCTGCCTGCCCTGTGCTGCTGTATATTATATTGCTTCTAATCGTCATGGCAGCTGTCAGCATTTTGTGTGCTGCAGCCTAATCAACATGAACCACATTAAAGCAGAAACAGCAGGAGACGGAACTTCACAGTAGCTCTCATGGCTACTGCTCAGCATCACTCTGAGGACATATCTGTGCTGACATTTACAGTGATTCCTTCCAATGAAAGCAGTCCTTCCCTCAGGTGTGCTGCCCCATCACGCTCAGGTGAAAGACATATCCCGTCCTTTGTACTGCGGAGAGGGAAATGGCCACACACACAATGGCCCTTTCAGTGCGCTCTGAATGAGACTGTCGTTTGAGTGGAATGTGGCGTGTCTCGCTTTTGCCCCTCTCGCTGTCAACAGGAGTCCAGGCCCTGCCAGGTGGTGCCAAGACCGTCAGCTGAAGGAATGCACAAAGAGGATGAGTCCTGTAGGTACACTCGTTCTCTCAGTCTGTCTCCCCCTTCATTTCTCTCTCTCTCTTTCTACTCTCTCTCTCTCTCTCTTTCTCTCTCTCTCTCTCTGGCTACATCTACATTATTGTGGATTCCTTTGAATCCGAAAGACTTTCTTTACAGATCGATGTTGCGTCCGCATTACCCCATTGTATTTGAGCTCCTGAAAATGGAAAGATTAGAATCCGCTGGCAACCCTGTATTCATTTGAAGACGCAGGCTTTGCGCATTAGTGTGGTCTGAGAGTGTAGTCTCTCTCTCTCTCTCTCTCTTTCTCTCTCTCAGTACAATAACATGACAGAGCTACCAAAACCAGTATTTATAACAACATAATAGTAATGTAACAGTAATAAACTTTAAAGGAATAGGCCAGATCTAGGCTTCTGGTCTAATCTACTTCCAATTAATTATGCTAAGCATAGGCTAACGGTGTCAGACTGGGTCATTGCCCACACAGAGAGGGGTATGTATCCTCTTATCCAACTCTGGGATAGACAGCAGATAAGCTAATTTTCCTCTAAGAAATACTACAGAGAAAAAGATTTTTAAAAAAGAAAAACTATCACTCACTCCCCCAATGCCCCTCTCTCTCTTTCTCTCTGTTTGTGTCTTGGGTTAGTGAATCATGTAAAATGAATCAGCAGTTACTGTATGAGTTATTTGCACACAATATTCAATCAGAGCAACTAAGCTCGGTGGTGTGTGAGTGTGAGTATGACCAATAACATGGCGTTTGTGTAATATCCCCTTATAAATATTTGGGTTGTGGTTTTTAGTGATATCAGTAAATGTCATGATGTCAGTAAAAAGGGATTATTCTTTTGCTGATACAATTGACCTTGTGGCCTTGTGGATATATTATGTGGGTGTGGGTTGTGATTATATATCTGTGGCACACACACACACATACACATACACATACACATACCACATACACATACACATACACATACACACACACACACACACACACACACACATGTATATATATATATATATATATATATATATATATATATATATATATATATATATATATATATATATATATATATATACACACACAATCTCATACATACACATACATTAGCAAACATGAACTCACTGACTCACATACACACACACACACACACACACACACAGCTACAAACAAGCAGAAAATCCTTATCTGCCTGTCTGTTCTGACAAATGGCTGTCGTGTTCCAGAGGGGCGTTTGGGTTTGTCTGTCTCTATGTAGGAGTGTTTGCCTTTCTGAGTTTGCTCATGATTTGTGTGCCTCTGGTGTCATGTCTGAGGAGCTTTACAGTGCTGTTTATCAGCATGGAGGAGGTTGTGCACACAGACACACACACTCACACACACACATATGCACACACATACACACACTCAAACAAACACACACACACACACACGCACACATACACAAACACACACACCTAGATCAGAAGAGATCAGAAATATCTCTGTTAGGAAATTGGGAGTTGTGTGTATGTGTGTGTGTGTGTGTGTGTGTGGTGGGGGGGGTGGGGGGGGGTATTATTTTTCTTGCCCTTCGCTGTATTTCTAAAAGCACTGAAGGAAAGTCTGGGAGAAGGAGTATAGACCTTTGCCAATGCTAATTAAGGTTTTGCACCTACACATAATGTCATGTGACCGTTTGTTTACAACTAGAGTGGTAGGCAAGAATGGTAGGCAAGGCACTGCAGAGAGTGGTAGGCAAGCCTACAACAGTCGGGTTGCATAGGCTACACATACTTACAAATAGCTTCAAAATTGAAATTTTAATATCAAATATTGACCGGGATGCCGACCACTTGTATAGGCCCTAACAGCTGGTTTTACAATAAGAAGCAAAAAGGCGACGAACGACCGTTTAGCCTACCTACCCTCATGGTTGTGGAGGATGATCTTTAGCAGCTGTGAAGTCTTTTATTCTCAAGATGGCCTAATGGTGTAGCCTACTGTCTACGAAGACGTAGGCTAAAATACAACTACCGGTATCTACAGTCATCCAAAAATGAATTGCCAGAGATAGGCTATTAGGGGTTTGCACCGACGTCACGTTCTAGCCGGTAACTATGGTAACCCAGCACGCGCAGCCATGTTGGCGGTACTCAGTGAATGAAGTACAATGGAGTATTATGCACTTTTGATATCTTACGTGATTGTAGCCGTGTCTAAACAACAGAAAAGCTCATCAAAATGCGTCTAAGATGCAAAGGCATATAGCACAGGACTTGGACCACAAGAAAAGGTGCGATATTTCGAGAAATGACGGATTATTGGCAGCGCAGCTCCATATGAGTTGGGTGAGGGAGACGAAGTACCAAGTTCAACCACAAGCGCCCCCCTTCCTCTGATAACTTCTGGCATTATTGTCCCTTCTCCCTGGTTTTTTAATAACTTTTGGAAGTCGATACCTACACCAGATGTTATCTCAGTCTGACCTATTGGTACAACCTAAAACACGGCAATAATTAACCATTTTCCTTGACGATGTTAGGGATTTACTTCAGTGCCTAATGCTTTCTAATGAGGCGAGTATCTCCAGTATGGCGATGTCCAGATCTGATGACACGACGTGCAAACCCCTAATGAAGGGAAAAAGTGCAGCATTTTAAACATGGCAAGATTATTTTTACCGGAACAGTTTGTTCTAATTTGTCTCGTGAAATTCGTGCTTGGACATCAATCACCTATGTTCTGTCCTTCTATTTCAAGTTACCATGAGTGCCATTTGATTATATAATCGCAAAATAAATGAAAACAGAATAGGCTTATGTGCTATAGCCTACAACTCAGTTAGGCTAACTCCCGTATGTCAAAATAAACTGATTTTTGAGCTGAACTTAACACAGCAACCTCAAACACCACTGTTGAACCTAGGCTACTGCTTCAGTCATGGTAGAAATAAGCAGTTTATGAATTATCTTTACCCGTTTAATCAAATCCACATGACTAAAATAACAGCATATTTAAAGGCTGAGCTAGCATAACAGCCTAATATAGCCGATGCTGCAATGAACTAGTAAAAAAGTTTCATACAATTAATGAACTTTATCACTCACATTCTGAGTTTTTCTGGGTGGTTATATATCCATGCAGATCATCTTCGAATGAGTCATCGCTGTTATATGTTATAATATGTTACAGGATTCATGACTTTAACGACATTAATGTTACATGATTCTGACTGACGCTGGCTATGTAGGCTAGCTACTATCGTTTTAACGTCTGCTGAGTCTACTGCCTACCAAAACCTGTCGCTGTTCAGTTCAAGTTAAATGATCAAATATTGTTTGATTTTGTGTCAATTTTCAGAGGGAAGACATGTTCCTTTCTGGCCAAATTTCACAGCTTCTAAGAAAGTCTATCGTCTTCGTGTAAACTGAGTTTTGAACAGAGAAAAAAAGTTAAAAAAGGCAAACCATAGGCTACATGCAGGTTCTCCCATAACGTTAGCGATACAGATCAATGCACCAAATCAGGGCGATTTTAGAGAAATAACGTTCCTGTGACAGGCTATCAAATATTGAACAATGGGATAACGTTTCATCATCAGCTTTATTGATGCCTGAAATGTTGACATTGCTGAAATACAGAGATGTAGCCTACTGAGAGGCAACTGCAGACAACGATGTTCAATGGGTTCAACTTGTCCCTTACCAGGGGGATGTAAACAATTTTCTACCACCACTAAAAAAGTGGGCCGGTCTTGGCCCTGAAACTCCCGGGCTGAAAAGTGGCCCCACTCCGGCCCTGAGTCCTACTGTGGTACTAATGTGACAACTATTCTGAGAGGTTCTGGTTTGAGTTGAGTGTCTTGAAGAACCAGGTATTTTGTTGACTTATGGCAGACGTGCCACCACACCAAAGAACCCCTGAGAGAGAACATCTAAAGAATGTACCGCTCCATGCCACATGCTGTTGCCATGGCTGCTCAGACAAAGTGGAACACAACTGGCAATTAGTTAACAGGAGCTGACAAGGACTCACATACTCACCTTGCCCTTTGAACTCTGCCTGTGAAAATGAAGACTGGGGGGAAAAAAGTGCTTTCTTAAGTGATTTCCTGTTCCACCAGGGAGTCCAAAGAAAAACAGTTCTAAAAGGCTGAGTGAGACTGGCATGGTGCCACGCAGGGCTATTAGGACGGCCCTGCTAATGACGCGGGTTTATGAGATGCCAAAGACATCAGACAGCTGTATGCCGGGCGACCACAGGGAACTGCAGAGGGGAGTCATATTGTTTTCCGGGAGTTACACAGCTTGGTCTTAACAGGGACTTTGGCCTTAGTCACTCCTTGCGGGAAACCATTATTGTTCAGCTTTCGGTTATTTTAGCCATTTTAGTTTGTTAGATAAAGGCTGTCAGGGCCAAAATAGGTCCAGTTTTGGACAGGATGTGGACTGAAAGTAGTGGGTCACTCCTTGCGGGGAAGACGCAGGACACACACATGTTTTTTTGGGCTGGAGTAAATATGGATTGACTCTGGCTTTGGTTAGCAAATACAGGACAAGGGGCAGCAGAGGTGGCGCAATACCAGTGGACTACAGTAAGGAGAAGCAGGAGGCTGCTCTGCTACATGGTTCTGGTTTGGGATGGTTCTGGTTTGGGTGAAACACGGTTTGGTTTAGAGTGGCTTTGGTATTGGTATGTTTCTGGTTTGGGTTAAGCACAGCTTGGTTTAAAAGGTGCTTAGAAGGTGGGTCAACGTCAATGGGAGAAAATGAGGAGTGACAGGAGGTAGCCATATTTCCCATTGCTGAAAAGAACAAGGCTCGGCTGGTATGGTGAGTAAGGGCCAAAGCACATCCAGGACCCGGCAGGAGGAGGAGGGTCACAGCAAGTGCCCAATGGGTGACTGCTAGGAGCTCTCAGAGGTTGCCACATTGTGCAGCACCACTGCAGAAAGCATGGCTTTGTTTTTGTTGGGTCTTTGGCTGGCAGAGAGGACTCATGAAGATCAGAAACCGGGCTGGTGGAACCGGCGGCCATGAAGATCAGACCCAGGCTGACGGAACCGGGATGGGGCCTGGAGAGACCAAGAGAGCTGCTGCAATACCACTGGTGACCACAAGGAGTGGTGTGAGGAAGCCACAGTGCGCTGAAGTGGACATGGTTTGGCACGGCTATGAATGAGGAAAATACTGTGTAAGTAGCCACACTGCAGCGGAGGGGACATGGTCTGGCACAGCTATGAATGAGGAAAATACAGAGTTGATTTCTTCACAGTGTCCATCTGTCCAACAACAGCACTTTTGTTCTGGAGGAAGAAAGAGTATCACATTTTGTGTCCTTAAAAGAAATGCTCCTGGCCTTACTGTTCTCTGCCTCTCACCATCTGTCTCCATCTGCTTCTCTCTCTCTATATATATATATATATATATATATATATATAACTCAATCTTTCATTCTTTCAGTCTTACACCTTCTCCCTCCCTCCCTCCCTCCCTGATGGACGACCAGTGCAGACTCCGATGTGAGTGAGGTGGTGATCTCATCCATAATGTGATATGCACAGGGGAACATCTGGCATATGGGCCGGACGGTAAACCTCATCCCCATACAGTGATGCTGTAATGGGTTGGATGAATCAGATGATGAGAGCATCTAACCTTCCTGCCCCCCCCCCCAACCATCCTCAACATCTTCCAGGATACCCCATGTAAGCCTTGCTCTGTGTGTGTGTGTGTGTGTGTGTGTGTGTGTGTGTGCAAACCCTGCTGGGGGTGAGTGCTGGTAACATGAGAGATCATTTGTGTGTGTGTTAACTATTTTCTTTTACATCCATACTCATGGCCATTACCTCATTCTGTTCAATCACAATTACTTTCACTTACTGACATATAAGGACAAAAGATAGCATTTTGGCTGAGTCTATTATATGTAGTAAAAACCCTCCAATATAAGACTATTTCCAACATTAGCTCAAACCATTTGAAACCCAAGTTAGCAGTGTAGCCTTTCTGTGTCCCTGTAAAGCCACGTCTTCATGGGCTGTGGACTCAGTCATGCTGACGGCTCCAGTGCATTATTCCTCATAATGCATTTACCAGCACAGACTCTGGCACCGTACGTGCCAGTTGGTTCCGGATCAGCGCCGGCCTGGGTCCAGTGGGGTGCCACCGAAACCGCTGTAGAGTCCGCCAGGCTCTGGCAGGGTTCTGCTGGGTTTGGAGAGGGTCAGTACCTCTGTCTCGTCAGCAGTGGGAAGAAAGGGTTGGATGTGGTGGGTGGTGAGGGTAGATGAGTCAGCCTAGAGCTAGAGCTAACAGGACTAGGATACTGCTCAAACTGGACCAGGACAAGGCTGGAACAGAACATAACAGGACCACAACAAGTCTATAACAGGTCTATAACAGGGTCGCAGCAGGACCACAACAGGTCTATAACAGGGCTGGAACAGAACCATAACAGGGCCACAACAGGTCTATAACAGGGCTGGAAAAGGACCATAACAGGACCACAACAGGTCTATAACAGGGCTGGAACAGGACCATAACAGGGCCACAACAGGTCTATAACAGGGCCGCAACAGGACCACAACAGGTCTATAACAGGGCCACAACAGGACCACAGGTCTATAACTAGGCCGCAACAGGAACAGAACAGGTCTGCAACAGGTCCATATCAAGGCTGTAACAGGACCAGAATGAGGTCATTTCCTCTCTCTCCTACTCATTTCCTGTCATCTCCTCACTGTCCAGTGGAATAAAAGGCAAAAACGCTCCACAATATAACTAATAGAACAGGGCCATGTGCCTTAAAAAGGTTCTGGTACTGATTTGGTACTGAACAGGACCAGAATAGAGATTCTAGAAGAGCTCTTGACCAGAGGGGAACTTAGAAACGGTCTAATCTGGACTTTAGCTGGACCTGAATGGAATTTAGAGACGGTTTAAACTAGACTTTAACAGGTCAGGAATAAGGTCTGAAATGGGCTCAAGACAGAACTGGTCAGAATTGGGTTGTTAGAGATTAGTTGCTCCTATTGTGAAAGATCAGGGACCGGAGCGGACACCTCGTCCTCCTCAACCATCCTGAGATGACCAGTTAACTAATCCTCCATTCCAATGAGATCATCACACACTGACATATGCTTGGAGGAGAGGCTTCCCACTCAGGCAGATTAAATGCTGGATGGCTGAACATAAACACAAAAGCCACATGATGATTGGGTCTTATGGGATGCTGGAGGTGGGGTGATGATGATTGGCTCTTATAGTGTTCTGGAGTAGAGCTGATGATGATTGGTGTGCTGGTGGTTGGCTGGTCCGCTCATGCTGATGTCATGGGTGTGCATGGATGTGGTGTCGGTAAGGGAGCGGGTTTGAAAGATGACAACATGGAATGGGGTGCACAATCACACACACAAACACACACACACACACACACACACACACACACACACACACACACACACACACATATATAAATTTGGACACTAAGGTTTCACACACACACATACACACACGCATAAACACACACACACACACATAGTATGGACACTAAGGTTACACACACACGCACACACACACACACACACACCTGGGCACTTAAATTACACACATACATAAACACACACACCACAAACAGAGGGTGAAGAGTGGCTAAACGCTGGATTGAGAAGGAGAGAAATACATTAGCAACCGCAGAACTGCACTAAACAAAACAAAACATGCTAACCCTCTATCCTCTGCGCTAAACAAAACATGCTAACCCTCTATCCTCTGCAGCGCCTTTGAGGTTAAGTGATTGGCCCCAGTGTAAAGTTTA
>NW_027468689.1:22544453-22549453 GCF_046254945.1 Alosa pseudoharengus | reverse complement strand
CTGGAGTGGGGCTGTCTGCGTGTCTGTGCTGTTTCCATGACAACCACCATAAGCTTGCCATATGCATGTGGAATAGGAATTTGGGACCATGTGCATGAATTATTCAAATGCATACATTACAGTATGTGAGTGTGTAGTGGGGCGTCTGTCTGTCTGTGTGAATGTGTCTGTGTGTGTGTGTGTGTGTGTGTGTGTCTGTGTGTGTGTGTATGACCTGGTTAAAATTATTTTTCTGAGTACGTCTATAGCCATGTCTTTCAATATATTAAAATATGTATGCATGTGTGTGGCTTTATACTCACATTAAGTGTGTGTGCGTGTGTGTGTGCGTGCGTGCGTGCATGTGCACATGTGTGTGTGTGTCTGTGTATGTGCGCATGTGTTTCCTGATGTGTGTGCATTGGAGCTAAGCCTCTCGCTCATTGTCTGGTTCCAGCACTAATTCAGATTGCTGATGCTCCACTCCAATCACAGTGGCAAATCACCTTGAGCAGCAGCACAGCACAGCACAGCACAGCATAGCTCCCTTCCCATAATCACTGCTTAACCCACATTCCTGCATCACCTTGGTGTTAGAGGCAAGAGGATGAGAGAGGGGCGTTATGTACATTAGGTGCCATCTGAATGGAGAAATGGAGTGAAGAGGTGCATTTGAAGTGTGTGTTGTGTGTGTGTGTGTGTGTGTGTGTGTGTTGTGTGTGTGTGTGTGTGTGTGTGTGTGTGTGTGTGTGTGTGTGTGCATGTGGTTGTGTGCATGTGTGTGTGTGTATGTGTTTGTGCGTGTGTGTGTCTGCACGTGCGTGTGTGTTTCAAAATAAAATGTCTACGTTGAGCATACTACTTTTGTAAGAAAGGATGTGTGTATGTTGACCTCTGTATCAGAAGCTAAGGGTTTTTTTGTGTGTGTGTGCCTGTGTGTGTGTGTATGCGTGTATGTGTGTGTGTGTGTGTGTGTTTACAGGTGAGTGGGCATGCATATGTGTGTACAGTTTGTGTGAACGTGAGTCTGTGCACACCACACTGACTTTCTGCGTGTGTGTGTATGTGTGTGTGTGTGTGTGTGTGTGTGTGAGAGAGAGAGAAAGAGAGAGAGAGAAAGAGAGAGAGAGAGAAAAGCAGAGCCTCTTTTAGCTCTCTGGCCTCCTGTACTGTAATTAGTAGGGCTGGCGCGTTCCCCAGGTGACTTTGAGGTTTCGGACAGAAGAGGCAGATTAGAGACCTGAGTGAACTCTAACTCTGTCCAGACCCATCACCCAGCAGCTGGAAACTGCTTACACACACACACACACACACACACACACACACATGCACATACACACACACACACACACACACACGCACATGCACACATACACACACACACACACACACACACACACATGCACATACACATACACACACACACACACACACACACCATCACCCAGCTGCTGGAAACTGCTTACACACGACACACACACACACACCATCACCCAGCAGCTGGAAACAACATGCAGTCCACTGCCACTCTCCTCCTCCTCATCCCACGAGGACAAGCCTCAGAACACATAGAAGCTCTGAGGTTTTCTGTAATAGTTTAAGTATCTTATAGCAGTTTGATTGAAGTTATCATAGTTGTCTTATGTTGGTTTTCACTCTAACTAACATGCTAACATCCATCTCTATCTCTCCATCTCTATGCTAACAGTGCTTGACTTTTTGGAATTACTTTCCCTGTGGAATTATTCCTTTCTTCCTGCACATACAGTATTGTAGCGCTTATAACAGGCGGAGGAGTTGGTCACTCATGGTGTCTGAAGCTTTTGGGTAACCTTCTGTTGCTTGACTTGTATTCCCTCAATTGTACATCCACTCTGGCCTCTGCCAGATGAGTGAATATGGATGGTTGGTCGTGTGTGAGTGGGATCCGCTCCAGACCGCCTCAAACACAGATGCAGCTTGCCGGACCGCCCCAAACACAGATGCAGCCTCTGCAGACACCAGAGAAAGCCTAGACGTGGCCCAGTTACATCACCTCGTCCCTGGAGGTCCCAGAGAGAGGCCTGCGTGTGCAGTCTACAGTACACGTCCCTGATATACTGCTGCAGAAATCCCCTACCCATTTAAACTCACGGCGGGGAGTGGACGCGTAAAAGTAAACAAGCCCTTTTAGCTCCACGCCTGAGCTGTGCTGTGCTGTGCTCTGTGTGCTGTCCCGGGAGGATTTACAGCCGTAGATGATAGACATTAACCCGTGCACTGGTGAAGGGAGGTGACGTGGGGGGTGGGAAGCATGTGATTTGGTTTGCTGTGAGTTCGACTGCTGAGCTTTCCCAGAGTGAAATTATACGGCACACATACTGTAATTCAGAACTGGATACTCCCTCAAGGCACAGGGCAAGGACAGGGGAGAGGTGGAGAGGCATCTGTGTGTGTGTGTGTGTGTGTGTGTGTGTGTGTGTGTGTGTGTGTGTGTGTGTGTGTGTGTGTGAGAGAGCAAGAGAGTGAGAGAGAGAGTGTGTATGTGTATGTCTGTGAGAGAGCAAGAGAGAGAGTGTGTATGTGTGTGTGTGTGTGTGTGTGTGTGTGTGTGTGTGTGTGTGTGTCTGTGTCTGTGTGTCTGTGAGAGAGCAAAAGAGAGAGAGAGAGAGAGTGTGTGTGTGTGTCTGTGTATGTGTGTCCTGTAACCTGATTCTTCTTTTCCATTAAGCCACAATCAGTAGTACTCACTATGGATAAGGGGCTGGAACATAGAATACATTAGAACATAGTATACTAGACCAGAATAGAATGTAACATAATATAATCTAATTGAATTGAATAGATTAGAACATGGACAAGATGGACAACAACATTTTGTTTTATGTCATATGGCGTGAATATAAGGACAGGGAGGGAGGTAGAGAGAGGGGGAATGATATGGGGTGAGGGAGGTAGAGAGAGAGGGAATAAGATGGTAGTGAGTAGGGCTGTCACTTTTGTGAAAAAATCCTGTTCGATTCTTGAGACATAATTGTTCATTGAATCGATTGTAAAATCGATTTTTCATGTCTAAAGACGTTTCAATTTTCAACACCAAATATAGGACAATCCACGAACAACTAACAGGCATTAGGACGAACGTAAAG
Source organism: Alosa pseudoharengus (assembly GCF_046254945.1). Classification (NCBI taxonomy): domain Eukaryota; kingdom Metazoa; phylum Chordata; class Actinopteri; order Clupeiformes; family Clupeidae; genus Alosa; species Alosa pseudoharengus. The sequence continues at coordinate 22,546,346 of NW_027468689.1, read as the reverse complement.
GGGGCGCTTGAAGACGCACAATGGCGTGAAGTTTCGTGCACAATGACAAACAGGAGTGCAACATTCTCGAAAAACAATAAGCAGAGTGGACTGCCATAACATCAGTGAAAAACATTACTGCAGGCTTCAACGTGGCTGCGTTTACAATTAGAAATGTCAAACAAATTTCGCCTACGTAGAACTCACGACTGCACAGTTTGCATACCGCTTTGTCCTTCTCCATAGTTTGATATACCCAAACCCCGAAGTGCTTCCATATCGAACTCCTCAAGTTATTAGGGCCTATCACTCGTATCTCTCATGTCGCACAGGTTGATCGCGTTGTCCTCAATTTTTTGGCAAAACACCAGCAGCACAGCAGCCGATTGAAAAAGCTGTTTCCGGTGCGTAAAATTGGTGGGAATTTTCTATTTAGCTTTCGCAATGCTTACTGCACTTCGGAATTCTTTGTTATTTTTCTGCTTGTTCCTGCGTTTTGTTACATCTATCTTTTTCATTTGTTTAATTCGTTTAAAATTAATAGTGTACATATTTGGTTAAAATCGATTCCCTATTTTAGTTTTCGAAACTTGTGTTGGTTGGTCCAATCGATTGTGCAATCGATTTTCGAACGTAAAGTGACAGCCCTAGTAGTGAGGGAGGTAGAGAGTGGGGGAATAAGATGGTAGTGAGGGAGGTAGAGAGAGGGGGAATGGGATGAGGGAGGTAGAGAGAGAGGGAATAGGATAGGGGTGAGGGAGGTAGAGAGAGAAAATAGGATGGGAGTGAGGGAGGTTGAGAGAGAGGGAATAAGATGGTAGTGAGGGAGGTAGAGAGTGGGGGAATATGAGGGCAGTGAGGGAGGTAGAGACAGTGGGGGAGACACAGTGGAGTGCTGAGTCATGTCTCTGTGTTCAGCTGTGGAGTGCTGAGTCACGTCTGTGTTCAGCTGTGTGCAGATGGAATCAGAGTCTAACGTCACTCAACGCACCTTCAGACTGATTTCTTCAGCTTCAGTCTCTATCACTATCACCAGCTGCTGTTGATACACATGTACAATACACACACACACTCACACACACACACACACAGACAAATACTCACACACACACTCATGCACACACACACATGCACACACGCACATGCACACACACACACATGGCTAAACACAGACACACACACATGTGCACACACATGCACACACACACACATGCGTACATGAACATATATACACACACACACACATACATGCACACACACACACACATACACACACCTACTAATGTGAAATTTCCTGTATCAATATGAGAGGCAAAGCTAATGTAATTTAGGATCTCAGTTACAGTAACTTCCTTATCTCCCACCAGAGCATTCTGTGTGGCATGTACTGTAGCATGTGGGTTAGTATGTTAGTTAGTAGTTTATGGGGGGTTTATAGTAGGGTAATGACTGAAGGATGACCACCAGGATGGAAACCAGGGGCAGAAGAGGTGGACTTATTTCAAAAGGATGTGTTGAACTACAGTAAATATGTCATGACATGTGATGTGTGTGTGTGCGTGCGTTTGTGTGTGTGTGTGTGTGTGTGTTTGTGTGTGTATGATGGACTAAATTCTAGTATGAGCACAGACCTCGTCATGTCACTCCTCTCTTGCTGAGGCACCTGGTTGCTAAGCAACTGTGTCTTGGTCAACCAACACCAGAGATGCAAGCTTCATCTTCATTCTCAGTGTGCGAATGTTTATGTTTGTGTGTGTGTGTGTGTGTGTGTGTGTGTGTGTGTGTGTGTATTTGTGTGTGTGTGTGTGTGTGTGTGTGTGCCCATCTCTGCCTGAACACATGCATCCTTAAGTAGTCAGTTACCAGACTCATGCATAGAGTGCAGTCTGTGCAGCGCACCTATTGTAGCTGAGC
>NW_027468689.1:22526953-22539453 GCF_046254945.1 Alosa pseudoharengus | reverse complement strand
TGGTGGGGCACGCAGGAGTTCACAGATGTTTACACTAAGGAAGATTTGTGTCTGACCCCTTGGAGCTCAACCAGACTATCGTGAAGTCCCACACATATAAGGCACCTACGGAAAAAAAAGATAAATACACACACTGGCAGACAAAACAATTGATGTGAAAAATGACCCGGGCACACTGGTGTCTGGTTAATAGAGAAATGGCACATTTTCACATGTTTGCATGATAGGAAGGTGACTGTAGGTCATGAACAACTGAAGACATTTCATAGACACGTAATATTCTAAATTTAAGGGAGATGCTGATCTTAAGAGGCAGTACACACTGCCTGTGTGCCACACACACACACACACACACACAGACACACACACACACACACACAAACACACAGACACACACACAAACACACACACACACACACATACACACACACACTAAAACACTAAAACATCAATAAAACCATCCTCTCTCGTGTACACACAGTTTATAATCACCTCCACTACAGTTTATGAAATCACGTGTTCTCCTGACATATTTTGACAGACTGTAACTGGGACATGACCTCTTTCCATTACTGTACTTTTGTCCTGCATATCTTCAATAATCATTTTGACTGTCCATCTGAATGGTCCACTGTTCCACAGTACCAAACGCTGTTAACTGTTAAAAGTCAATAACACAAGCAATAACATGTAGATATCGATCTTGATATGGATAAGGATTTGGATGTTATTTTTATATGGATAAGGATATGGATTTATTTATAACTAGGAAGTGGTTTAATGGCTGTTGGCTTTTGTGAGTTTGTTTCAGCAGTAAATGCTTATAAGTAAATGGAAACAAAATAGAACGTGCCACCGTACTTCACTGATCACTACTGCAATCCAGAACTTGCTGGATGATACTTTTCAGTCTGAAACTTTTTCTGATTGTTGCTGTCATTCTTTTTTGTCAAATTTCCATAATTTTTGCTGCCACTTGTCTATTGTTTCCTGTTCACTGGCACTCTTATTTTGCACTTTTTTTCTTCCCTCTGCCTCTCTCTCTTTCTCTCTCTCTCTATCTATCTATCTATCTCTCTTCCTCTGTCTCTGTCACTTTTTCCTTCCCTTTATGATTTCCCTCAGTCGAGTCTTCACTTCAAGAACCAGTTCTCTCTTTCTCACACCTTCTCTCACTCTCTCTCTCTCTCTCTCTCTCTCTCTCTCTCTCTCTCTCTCTTCCTCCCTGTGCAGAGAGAGAGCCTAATATGAGTGCAGCTAGCAGTGATCAAAGGCTTCTCACTTTTTTTATTTATTTTTTTTATTCCAGAAACCAAAATACTTCCTGCCAACTATCATTGTGCGTGTGTCAGAGCAGCGGTGGGAAATGCGTGGCGTTCCTCCAAGCAAGCGTCTGGAAGCACAAAAAAGGCGAAATATCAAACGGCCGGCGCGATGCAGAGCAGTGGCTCCTGATAATGGCATGACTGATTGATTCGGGGCGATGAGACAGGGTCATTTAGAAACACCTGAATGTGTGTGTGTGTGTGTGTGTGTCTTATCCAGGAATTCCTGGCTGTGTGGCTGCCTCTGTGATCATGAGGTGCGTTTGAAGGCTGTGCACTCGCGTCAGAGGTCAGAGAGATAGGCCAGGGAATCTGAGGACACAGACGCAGAGCAGCACAGGCCGGCCACATACACACACACACACACACACACACACACACACACACACACACACACACACACACACACACACTCACACACACACATCCACACACACACACTCACTCACACTCACACACACACTCACACACTCTCTCTCTCTCTCACACACACACACACACACACACACACACACACAGAAACAAACACACACAGATGCACATAAACCCAGTGTCAATGCACAAACCATATGCACCATGTTAAACTTTATAATCCATGTGAGGCACAGTGTGCAATAAGACAGGCAGATGAATAAAATGCAATAATGTGTTTTTATTCACATGACCCACTTTGCCATACAATGGAGGTTTGCCTGTACGACCACCAGCATATACATTAAGCCAATCCTTAGAGTCTGCCTGGCAGGCGTGGTGCTGTTTCAAAATCCTGTTGCAGCGTCTCTTTACAGAGGTCTGCTGGGATTTGCTCTTGACTGACTAAATCTGTATATGAGAGACACACAATCATCTCAAAGCACACTCTCACACACCACTATACATTGTGAAATTCTTAGACTAATTCTGGTTTTAACGTTGCGGTTTTTCCGGTTTGAGGGTAGTGGTTATCTTGGTGATAAAAAAAAGGGGGCTCCCCTTTTGTGTGTGTGTGTGTGTGTGTGTGTGTGTGTGTGTGTGTGTTTGTGTGTGTGTTTCTTCTTGGGACTTTGGTCAACTGTGTGTGTGTGTGTTGTGTCCGTGGCGGAGTCAAGGGTGTGACAGATCCCAAGTTTTGCTGTGTCTGGAAAAGCCCTGCAGGCTCCAGAGTTCTCTGTCTCTCCTCCTCCTTGATCTGTCTGAGAAGAGCATGTGTGTGTGTGTGTGTGTGTGTGTGTGTGTGTGTGTGCGCCCCAGTGCGGGCGTGTCGGATTAAAGTGTGTTAGACTCCTCGGGGCAACTCTGTTCTTATTTAACAAGCTTATGCACAGTGGCTGCTGACATTAACTTTCTCTTCTGACCTAGATTTTAAAAAAACTCTCTCTCTAAATCTTTTGCTTTCTCTCTCTCTTTCAATGTCAGCCTCACCCTCATATCTTTCTCTTTTTGTCTTTCTTTCTGTCTCTCCTTTGATTCTGTGCTCTCTGTAGCTTGTCTCCTCAACTCTCCTCCTCTTTCTCTCTATCCCCTCTTTCTCTCTTTCCCCTTTTCTGTCAGCATCTTGCTCTCCCTCGCTCCCTGCTTCTCTCTATCAATCTCATCAATTCATCAGTCTCTGTTTCTCCATCTCTCTTCATCTCTCTCTCTCTCTGACTGCCTGTCCCTCTACCTTCTCATCCATTTTTATATCCTCCTCTCTCTCTCTCTCTCTTTATCTCTCTTTCTATCTGCATTCCACTTTCCCAGTCTCTTTCTGCCACTGTATCTCTGTCTCTAGTGAGCGGTATTGATTGTTGAGGAGTGCCGTGCCGCTCTCTGTCTCTTTGTGTGTATGTGTGTGTGTGTGTGTGTGTGTGTGTGTGTGTGCGCGCGCGTGTGTGTGCGCGCGCGTGGGTGTGCATGTGTGTGTGTGTGTGTGTGTGTGTGTGTGTGTGTGTGTGTGTGTGTGTGCGTGTGGGTGTGCATGTGGGTGTGCATGTGTGTGTGTGTGTGTGTGTGTGTGTGTGTGTGTGTGTGCGCGTGTGTGTGTGTGTGTGTGTGTGTGTGTGTGTGTGTGTGTGTGTACATGTGTGTGTGTGTGTGTGTGTGTGTGTGTGTGTTATCTGAGTTGGCATGCTGCTTCTGTTCCTGCTGGTTTGGCTTTCAACTCCCAGAGAAGGATTTGATTAGAGGTGACACACATTCTCGTGCTCGTGCACACATATACACGCACACACACCTCTACAAACAAGCAGGTGATCTCCATCACATACAGTCACTATAACACACACACACACACAAATATGCAGTCATTAGAACACACACACACACACACCAGCAATCATTGGCATGCACACACACACATACACACACACACACGGAGAGAGAGAAACAAACAGTACGTAATGAGGGCACAGATCACAGCTAATCTTTTCCGGAGGACCATTGAAATTAATTGGTGTAAATGATGAGGTGTAACGAGAATCAAATCACTTAATAAAGAAGCAGTCACGAGGCCAACCCTCTCCATCACCCAGACACCACATCCAGTACCCCATTAACGTGCCAGCGCTGGGGCCTGGGGGCGACATTGCTGCAATTCTTCTCTCTCTCACAAAATGATTTCTGTCTCCTTTTTTAACAGCACAATTGGTGCCTTTGGAATAGGAGTATATTCCTACCCCATTATTACACACATACATACACACACACACACACACACACATACACACACAAATGCACAAGAAACACACAAGATTGTATTGTGATTACAATAAGAGTGACAAGGTTAATAAAATATTTGGCATCGCTGAGGAAGTGGAACAGGGTCCACTTTTGGACAGTTTCCAGTGTCTCCAAAGACGAGGCCGGTGATCCATGCAAAGCACTCCAAAGCAAAGCAAACCAAACCAAAGCCTCCAACCGTCCTTAAAAAGTGGCTGCAGGGGTGGAGAGCACCACATCTAAAATGGAGGGAGGGTGTGTGTAGCCTTTACAAAGTGCCCGATCCGCTGTGTAATGGACTGCATGGGCATTCACTCACTCACACACACACACACACACACACACACACAGACACACACACCCACACACACACACACACCTCGTCTTCACTCCTGAAGAATAGAGAAGAGCAGGGAAGAAAAACACACGGGGATAAAAGATTCAGTGTGGAAATGGCTGCCATGCCTGTGAGGCGCACCTGAAGACTTTGGCTGACAAAATGTAAAGTCCATTAGAGTCTCTCAGATAGTAATGAACACACAACTGCCCTCTGGCACCTCTCTCTCTCTTGTTTTCTCTCTCTCTCTTTATCATTCTTTCACTGATCTCTTTCTTTTCCCCTTCTTACTCTCTTTGTTTTCTCCTTCTTACTTCTCTCTCTCTCTTTCTCTCTCTCTCTCTCTCTCTCTCTCTCTCTCTTACACACACACACACACACACTCAGTCTTTCTCATTCCTGTCCTGTCCACTCTCTTCATGTGTACCCCCCCCCTCTCTCTCTTTCTCTCTCTCTCTCTCTCTGTCCCTTTCTCCTGTTCCATTAGCCACAGTCCTCAGGCTTTCTTCAGATGCCTCGTGTAAATGCTAGCTCTCAGGGGTGGCTGATATTAAACAGGCTGTCTTTGACATTCACTGACAGGCCTCTCCTGCCCTCCTCATGTCCCCGTCCTGCTTCTCCCCCTTCTCATCTTCTTCCTCCCCCTCCTCCTCTTCCTCCTCCTCTTCCTACTCCTTCTCCCCCTTCTCATCTTCTTCCTCCCCCTCCTCCTCTTCCTCCTCCTCTTCCTACTCCTTCTCCCCCTTCTCATCTTCTTCCTCCCCCTCCTCCCCTTCATCCTCCTCTTCCTACTCCCCCGTCCTCCTTTTCATCATCTTTATCTTATTCACCCCCCCTCTTCCTCCTCCTCCTCCTCCTTCTCCTCCTCCTCTTCCTCATCCTGACTGCGGCCCGCTCAGCATGTATGAGAGGCACTAGGAGCACAACGATTTGTCAAGGCAACACGAGAAGCACATCAGACAGAGAAAGAGGTGGACGAGACAAGTGAGAGTTTATGGTGACCAGCACATATGGGGTTACATGCTGACATGGGATACACTACCCGGTACACGGGCAGGGAACTCCTGAATTTGAAGAACATTTTGAAGACCACGGACAAGATTCATGTTTAAGCTGAGTGGTGTAAAGCCTAGTAGGCTTTTATGTAATAAATCGGTTATGATTTATGGAATAAATAAGAAGAAAAAAGAACATAAGACACATTTGCATAGCATACTCACATGTGCTCAATGTAAGTCAGTACATCACTGATTTAGCACTGAAGTGCCACCTTGTTAAAAAACAAATATTTGAAAATATATCAAATTAATATAATATTTGATTAATCATTTCCATCTGCGTAGGCTACTGAATAATTTTATCAGTATCACTATAACTCTGACTAATATCCTATACTGTGTGTGTCGGACAGCCCATATGACTGTGTGTGTCGGACAGCCCATGTGACTGTGTGTGTCGGCAGCCCATATGACTGTGTGTGTCGGACAGCCCATATGACTGTGTGTGTCGGCAGCCCATATGACTGTGTGTGTCAGCAGCCCACTCGCTCTGTAAATCACCTCTGGCGCTGTGTGTGTGTTGACCACCGTGAGAGGAGTCCAGCAGCCCCCAGATGTCCTGTCACCTCCCACGGCCATTCTCTCACACCCTCAGGGACAGCCATGTCCGACATGATTGGTTCAAGCAAGAAACTGATGCACACAAGTCGTCAGTGTCTCAGGGACCCACAAGCAAGGGCGTATCTGAACACTAACATCAGCAAAGGATTTAATAGTTACATGACAGATTATTTTAGAGTTTAGTTTCTTTTAGGTCAAGCTTATAGTGCCTCTAAAAGGTGAATTACATTCATTATATGTGGTTTTGATGTAACATGGGAGAATATGCAATTTAATACAACGTAACTAGCTAATAGGCACATATAATACCTTTACAGCAATATATTTATCTCAAATAATAGTTTCGAAAAATAAAACAAATCTTATGTCTCCCTCGAGCCCTTACCACTACAGCAAACATCACTAATAGTCCTCTCTCCAACTTCTGTTGCAGACATGCCTCGTGCACCAATCTCAGGCTAATCTGCATCAGTCCTCTTGGTGGAGGTTTGACGTGAGGGGCATACCCATGGGCCTCTTATAAGGAGCCATAACCAGGGGCCACCTATGAGAAGTCATAGCCAAGGGCCACCTATAAAGAGTCATATCCAGGGCCCTCCTGAGTACTGTAAGAGCTCAAAATGATAGATCCCTTAAAAACATGAACCTATACCAACTTCATCTTCAGCATTCGCTCTGTACACAACTCATATGCACATACTAGAGCCCCAATCCAACACTGTGTAAGCTGCCTGAATGTGTCAGAGTATCTCCCGCCCTCCTGCATCCCTGGTCCCACGCAGCTGAAGGATGAGGTCTCTCCAGAAGACGCCTTGCTCGCGCACAGAGGGGAAGGCCCTGAAGCTTGTGCCTATGCCTCCATCACACAACAGGAGAGGAGAAGAAAGGAGAGAAGAGGAGGGGAGAGGAGACGAAAGGAGAGGAGAAGAGACGAGACAAGACGAGATGAGCAGAGGAGAAGAGAGCTCCTCCAAGGCGAGGACGCTGTGCGGCTGGCGACAGACGAGGAGATGAAAGGAGGAGCCGTGAGAGGAGCTGCTCCTTTGATCTCTGCTCAGGTACAGCATGTAGTCGACGTATCAATCCTCAATAAGCCCTCAAAGGCCTGTGTGAAAATCCCAAATCCAAAGATGGACAGAAAAAAGGTCTCCTTTAAAAAAAAACTAATGGAACAACACCTATAACTTTCTCTCTCTCTCTCTCTTTCTCTCTCTCATCCTATCACACAGTGCTTATCTCACATTCCTCTGCTTCTACTTCTGTCTGTATCAGTCTCCCTATATGTGCAGTATATCCATTCAAACGTGTTGTCATCTTCAAGTTTCTCCAACTTGTTCATATGCCATAGCTCCATAGTCAGGGGGACGCAGACAGCAGCAGTAATGCAGAGGAAGGCACTTGGCTGGAGAGTGGGTCAGGAAAGCAGCCCTCCTTTCGTTTCATCTCAGAGTCTTTTCTAAGAAACCTCAAATGCACCACACTGCCTTTAAGAAGCTGTCAGCCCAGCTGCTATACTTTGAACATGCTAGGGCCTCTTTCTGACACACACACACACACACACAGTTTCTCGTTCTCTTTCACCCTTTCCCTCTCTCTCTTTCTCTTTGACTCAGTCCCCTTCTCTTTCTCTCCCTCTCTCTCTCTTTTTTCTCCATCTTGTGAAAGAGGTTATCACTGAGCAGGCAAGCTTCACAGGATGAGTTTCACAGCTGAGAGACGAGGAGGAAAAGGAAAAGAGAGAGAGGGAGAGAGAGGGAGAAAGAGGAGGAGGAAAAAGGAAAAGTGTGACAAAAGGAGTGAGGCTCGTTTTTCGTTCAGCTGGAAACAATGAAAGGAAGAGGAGAAGAGAGAGAGGGAGAGAGAAAGAGAAAGAACAGAGAGATCATGGTGAGGGAAAGCAGATGTGTCTTAGCATTTGTTAAAAGAGGTAGTGAAATATGAATGGAAGGAGAGAGGGAGAAAGAGAGAGAGGACTCCAGCTGTACTGTGTTTGGGTTGTGGGCTGTGGTGTGTGTGTGGGCTGTGGGGGGTGACCCTTCAGTCAATTGAATTTAACACACACAGCCACACACTCATTGCCAGTAGAAAGGCTTACCAAATATGGACACACTTGCATTAGATGGATATTTAACTTCTGAGTGAGATGGAGCGTGTGTGTGTATGTGTGCGTGCGTGCAAGTGTATGCATGTCTGTGAATCTCTCTCTCTCTCTCTCTCTGTGTGTGTGTTTGTGTGTGTTTGTGTGTGTGTGTGTGTGTGTATGTAAGAAAGGCAAGAATGTTATTGAGTTGGGGGTAAGTATTTCTATAAAGTGAGAAAAAATGACTAAAATAGAAAGAAAAGTTAGAAAGAAAGAGAGAGACAGACTCAGAGAGAGTGATAAAAAGAGAGACAGACTTTTAGAGAGTTTAGGGTAGAGAGTAAAAGAGAGAGAGACAGAAAGACAGATGTAAAGAGTGTGATAGAAAGAGTTTAGGGCAGAGAAAATGAGAGAGAAAGAGAGGCAGATATAGAGAGTGTTAGAAAGAGTTTAAGACCGAGAGAAAATGAGAGAGAGAGAGATAGAAAGACAGACTGAGAGAGTGTTAGAAAAAGTTGAGGACAGAGAAGATGAGAGAGAGAAGGAGAGAGAGAGAGAGAGAGGAAAGAGCTTTAGCTCTCAGTTATAATAAATCTCAGCTGGAAGTCTGAGCAGACTGTCTCCATGTTTTGCTCTCTCTGGGTGTCGAGGAGGAGTGAGAGTCACTCTTGGAGCGAGGAGCAGGAACCATAACGCTGAGATGAAGCAGACCACATGGAGACCAGAGCGTTTATTCACCATTTTACCGTAATCCACAATGAGTCACTTACCCAACATTACCACACTGACTGCATCACACTTAGTTAGCTGGTTACTTTGTAGCTTTACTGTGCTTTGGACAAAAGTGTCAGCTAAATAAACAAATGTTATGTTCTGCTTTTCCCATGTTTATATATATATTATAGCATTCTTTATATAGAGGGCTTGACTGTGAGAAGTGCCATACCAATAAAGGTTATGGCCTACATACATACGTAAGTTCATTGGTGCTTGTGTTTACTGTACTTTACTCATGTACTGGGAGTGATGTTACAAATTCCACAAAGATCCATGACTAAAAAATACTCATTATATACAGTGTGCATTATGAGGCCGTTTCAGCCCAAAAACCTCAATGCACCTTGTCTGAACCCTACAGAGCAACTTCCTGATTGCACAACAATCACAGCTAATTGCATGCAGTGAAAGGAACCAGCAGTGAAACTTATTCTCTATGAATCACCGCCATCCCAGAATTCTTCGGATGTGAGAGAATCGCGTTCGTCCGCAGTGGGAGAGCGGAGGTTCACCCAACTGGCGCATAGACTGGGGCTTTGGAAGCATGTGGTTCCATTTCTGGAGCGGAGAGTGACACATCTAGGTCCACTAGCAGGTGGGAGTGGGTAGGGTATGTGCGGGAGTCCCCCAAGGCCCCATAAATACAGCAAACCAGCCCAGGAGAGACGCTTAAAACCAGCTGAGAAGAGGCCGCACTCTAATGGCATAGGTCTACCATACATATAATGGCAAAGGCTTACTATACATTTAATGGTATAGGCCTAGCGCACGTATAATGGCATAGGCTTATATGTATAGGCCTATAGGGTATAGGCCTAGCGTACGTATAATGGCATAGGCTTACTATATGTAAAGTATAGGCCTATAGGCCTATAATGGCATCGGCCTAGCATACGTATAATGGCATAGGCCTAGCATATGTATAATGACATAAGCCTACCATACATATAATGGTATAGGTCTAGCGTACATAATAGTGTTGGCCTAGCGCAGGGGTCGGCAACCCGCAGCTCCGGAGCCGCATGCGGCTCTTTGATCCCTCTGATGCGGCTCAGCTTTTGAAAATAATTAATGAGTATTTAATTAAAATGTATTTTGTGTGTTTACAGTATGTGTTTTTATTATATGTATTTTCTATTTTATGTGTTTTTATTATATGTATTTTTAGTTCGTCGTTCATTTTTAAAATGTAATATTGTAGTTCTATCTGAGTAATTTAGCCTATATAACTTTCCACCTCACTTGACTCCATAACCGTATAGCCTGCACAATATTGTTACATTCGCGGTTTGTTGCCAAGTCAATATCAAACAAAATCACCGATTTCCCTCCATTGTCAACGAGAACACTTTGTTATTGTTGATGTGTGCGCTTGCTGTTGGCTAGATAAGAAAAATGTCAAAAAGGAAACGTCAGCAACCACAGCTTGCGAGCGCGAACACAAGCGGGCTGAAATGGGAAAGTTTCCATCCGAAGACTGATTCTGAAAACGCGAAATGACCTGTCCGTTATATATCGCACACTGCAACGAGTTAGTATTGCTGTGTTAACCCTGTTGGGTTCCACTTGCATGTGAGAAATCTTTCTCACATGTGAAAAATATGAAGACAAACCTGCGCCCACGTTTAAGGGCAATTTCGCGCAAAACTGTAACATCCATAACGCCAGGGTGCGATTTGTAGGGGGGGATGGTGAGGATTTCCCCCCCTCTGGTTTTCCTATCCCTACCTCTGCTAAATTATTTTTATCGTCGGGGGGGACAACATTTATCCCCCTCTGCCCCTCATGATTAATGCTACTTCATATAAGTAAAGCGCTGCAACGTGAGAACAGTCTAGTAGGCTAGCCTACATAATAATCTGACATCAGAAACGCACCGTCACCGTCAGCACTCATGCTGCTGACACAGTGGCTGCGTGATAACTTAATTTGGCCTTGATCGTGCAGGACATTTCATAATGTCGAGTGTGTAATCCATCATAAATGGCTAGGTTCAATGAAAAAATTAGCTGGACAAATGAAAGAAAACGAGAAGGATTCAGTGAAGCATAATAATGTTTTAGAACCTTCAAAATTAGAAAACTGATGCAACTGAGATGGAGGACAACTGCACGTAGAGTAGAACGTAGGCCTATTGTCCGAAGGAACTTACATTAAATGAGGAGATATTTGCTGAATGTCACAAAAAGTGTTACAGAAATTGCTTGGCATCGCTTATTCAATGGCTCTTTACCGAAACACCTGTAGTTTGCGGAGGACGAACGAGAAAGCACTCGTTTGATAAATCAGCCAGTAGTAGACAAATAACTTTTAGAAATAATCTGTAGGCTACTGCAAAAACGAATGTTGGTGGGTATTTAACCTATATCGCGGGTGTTTTAACAGCTGCAAGAAATAGAAGCTTCATGGTCTTTATGTTCTGGTTCGTAAATTATTTTCATAAAACTTCAAGTTGCCCTATAACTTTACTCTACAAACTCTTCACTGCACTGTAGGCAATTAACTGACAGTATGATAGGCTATTTATTTTCTGTAGGCTACAATAAACACATTTATTTTTTCAACTTTTGCAATATTACGCACTTGGCTACTGAACGCAATCAGGAGGAGAGAGAATGCACGTAGCCTACGCAGCGTGTAGCGCAATGTGTAGGCTATTTGGTTACCAACTAACACTGTTAGCCAATTCACTAACTTAAGACTTCAGTGCCATCATATACAACGTTTTTTTACACAACAAATACAGAAAGGATGGAGGCAGCAAAAGTAGAGAAGTCATTTCAGATGGGGCAAGAACAAGGTGAATTTGTATGCTTGTCAAAACGTAGTCCTACCATGCATAGAGGAGCTGATCATCATACCAAGCACACTCGCTGTTTTAAGTCATACACCACGGTAAACTAAAATGTTACAAAGGTGGCAAAAATAATATAGGGTATTATTAGCTATGACATTACTAGGCTATGAATCGTTCGTTCATTTTTTTTTTTTGGGGGGGGGGGGGGGGGGGTTACAAACTTATTCAAAATCATCCCCCCCCTCTGGTTTTTACACAAATCGCGCCCTGCATAACGCCAACACAATGCCATGGTATTTAGTTGCCGTTATGGATATGACAGTTTTGAGTGGAGTTGCCCTTAAATGGTGACAGCCTCAATTCTTGCATGAAACTTCACCTCACTGAATATGAGCCAGCCAGACTCCAAGGCCATCACCAAATCTAAAATCTGGTATGCCTAATGTTCAATTTCGCCAATGACATGTCAACGAAAATTGAGTGATGTGTTGTTAACTATGATGTTACTTTGCATACCAAAGGAAAATAGGGGGTGGTGTTTAGCCTACAGTACATGGGAAGCCTAAGGCCTATACTTCTGTCATTCCACTTTACATTTCAAGTTACTTGTACATTAGGCCTATACTTTTAAAACGAGTAGAAAATGTATTTAAAAATCCTCTTTTGAATGAAAGTAACTGTAAGTTAAATATCCAAACTTTTTTTTGTAACCGTCTTTATGTGGCTCTTCTGAGATTTAAAAAAAAAAAAATGGTAAAAGTGGCTCTCCAGGCAAAAAAGGTTGCCGACCCCAGGCCTAGCGTATGTATAATGGCATAGGCCTGGCACATGTAGGTCCCAGTGCTCAACTTGCTATGAGAAACTGGGCAGATGCTGTGGACAGGGTTCA